>NC_057802.1:607389375-607401525 GCF_018294505.1 Triticum aestivum
GGAAGAACAATAGACGGTGGAGGGGTGCCCGTGGAGGGGTGGTTGAACAGGACCCCGTGGTGTTGAGGGCTGGATGAACAGTAGACGGTGGAGGGGTGGTTGAACAGTAGTCGGTGGAGTAGCGCGCGGTGGAGGCTGGATGAACAGGAGCCCGTGGAGGCTGGAGGAGGTCGACGGTAGCCCGTGGAGGTTGGAGGAGGTCGACGGTGGAGATGAACAGTATCCCGCGGAGTCCCGTTTTGCGGTACGCCACACCCCTCCCGATCAACAGGACCCCCGTTTCGACCGTAGCGCTCCAACACAAGTCCGTTTCCTCCGTTTTGCGGTACGCCACACCCCTCCCGATCAACAGGACCCCTGTTTCGACCGTAGGAGGTCCGTTTCCTCTGTTTTGCAGTACGCCAGACCCCTCCCGATGAACAGGATCCCGTTTCGAACGTGGCCGGTTGAACACAAGGCCGTTTCCTCCGTTTTGCGGTACGCCAGGCCTCGTTTCCATCGCCTGTTCCGTCCAAGCCCTCCCGATGAACACGACCACACATTCCGTTCCGACCCAGCCGGTTGTCTCCCACGCGTTCCGTTGCCTCCCGATGAACACGACGCGTTCCGTTGCCTCCCGATGAACACGACGCATTCCGTTGCCTCCCCATGAACACGACGACGACGCTGTTTCTCCGTTCCGACCAAGCCATGTACACGAGCCCTGGCCGTACGTATGCGCGAGTAGGCGTTCGAGACCCTGCCCGTATGTACGTACGTGGCCGTATTTTCTTTCTTGCACCCTGGCCGCTGTACGTACGTGTACATGCTACGTGCGCGCCTCTACTACGACACGTACGCGCCTCTACTACGACACGTGCACGCCTCTACATCGACCAGTATATATGTACGTACACATTCGCGACCAGAATGACAACGCTACGTATGCTTCGACCAGGTGGGTCCCGACTGTCAGGCACTTCCTTGCCTGCGAAGATGTAGCTGGTGGGTCCCAGCAGTCAGGGGGCGAATGGTTTTTTTTGCCCGGACGCACTTCCTTGCGTGCGAAGGTGTAGCTGCTGGGTCCCAGCAGTCAGGGGGGGAATCGTTTTGTTTTTTTTGCCCGGACGCACTTCCTTGCGTGCGAAGATGTAGCTGGTGGGTCCCAGCAGTCAGGGGGGCGAATCGTTTTTTTTTCGGATGCACTTCCTTGCTTGCGAAGATGTAGCTGGTGGGCCCCAGCAGTCAGGGCGAAACATTTTTTGAGCGAAATACGGTGGCCCGTCCGGTGGGTCCCCGCTGTCAGGTGGAGGAATAATTATTTTGCGCGTAATAAGGAGGCACTTCCTTGCTGCGGCCGTGGACCCAGCTGTCAGCCTCTCCACGTACAGTCCACGTCCGATGGAAGCCATTCCTTGACCATGTTGACCATGCCGTGCCGAGAGCACCAGGGCGGTGGACGACGGCGAGGCCTAGGAAGGGGACGACGCGGAGCCGGGGAAGACGCGGCAGTGGATGCCCACGCGTAGAGGAGTATGAGGGTTCACTCGTTCGGCTGTGGTGTGAGGCTGCCGTCGCCGCGGAATAACAGGGGGGTGTGGGTGCGTAGAGGGATGGCCTGGCCAGCGGTGGGAGTAGTAGGGGGTGGTGAGGCCTCCGCGGCATCACAGACGGCCACGGGCGGCAGGAGCAGGCGGCACGACTGGCGCTGCTTTGGGCGGCTGGAGCAAGAAGACCAGAGGTTGAAGAAGCACTACGGCCGTTGGATGGACATCGTACGGTCACTGGAGCTAGAATCGTTCATATATTGACTAAAGTTGACAAAGGCCTCCGTCCCAGTCAACTTAGTAGGCCCACAAGTCAGCCTCCCACCAAGGTGGGTCCCAGCTAGCAGGGGGGTATTTATTTTTTTGTGCGTAATAAGGAGGCACTTCCGGTGGGTCCGAGCTGACAGCGGGGGGGACGTTTTTTTCGCGAAATACGGTGGCCCGTCCTGTGGGTCCCAGCAGTCAGGGGGAAACTTTTTTTTCGCAAAATACTGGTGGCCCGAACGGTGGGTCCCCGCTGTCAGGTGGAGGAATAATTATTTTCCGCGTAATAAGGAGGCTCTTCCTTGCGGCTGCCATGGACCCAGCTATCAGCCTCTCCACGTACAGTACTCTTCCGATGGAAGTCGGTCGTTGACCACATTGACCACGCCGCGCCGAGAGCACCACGGCGGTGGACGACGGCGAGGCCTAGGAGAAGACGCGGAGCCGGGGAAGACGCGGTAGTGGAAGCCCGCGCGGAGAGGAGTACGAGGGTTCACCGGTTCGTCTGCGGTGTGAGGCTGCCGTCGCCGCAGAATAACAATGGGTGTGGGTGAGTAGCGGGATGCCCTGGCCAGCGGTGGGAGTAGTAGGGGGCGATGAGGCCTGCGCGGTAGCACAGCCGGCCACGGGAGGCGGGAGTAGGCGGTCCCGCCGGCGCTGCTTTGGCGGCTGGAGCAAGAAGATCAAAGATTGACGAAACACGACGGCCGTTGGATTGACATCCAACAGTTACGCCTGCTAGAATCGTTTGTTGACGTATATAATAACTAAAAAAATCTTGCATATGCGTCAACTAAACAGGCCCACAAGTCAGACTACTCCCTCTTTTATTAATAATTTATATATAGCTCATGGCAACTTCTTATGCAATTTATTGCAGTTGTTTTTTTGGTTGGCCAGGGCCAATTTCGCATATTTCTGTGGGTTCCAAACTATTTTTAATACCGAAATGTCGAGCCAGATTTAAAGTACTTTGAAGATATATTTAAATTAGGTTAATGCCCAGTGAAATAGGAATCTGAAAATGTGAATTTTTTTTAGAAATTATAAAGTAATTGCCAATTTGTCATCTGTTTTTATATTTACAACCCATTTCATATTACTTTCAAGATTTGCAGGCGTCTTGAAAGAGTTGCAGCCCATCAGGGCGTAGAAAAATAAGTAGGCCTGGATTGGGTATTCTTCAGAAAAAATTAACTAGGCTCATTTTTCACAAAGAAAAAATAGCTGGGCTGGTCACATGGTGAACATAAAATATAAGCCTGGGCTAGACGGGCCACAACCCAGTTCAAACCCTGCTCCGTCTCAACAATACCAAACAAAAAAAATACTGCTCGAGTAGCTACGTCCCAGGTGTCAGCCGATCTTGTGCTCTTCTCTTGTCTATTCACTATATACGCTCACAATGTCGTGGGTCCCAGATGTCAGGAAAACAGTAGAAGGAAGCATTTTATTTTTCCATACGCTGACATGGTGGGCCCCTACTGTCATCCACTCCACGTACTTCTGCCGATTCCTATTGTTTATTGACCATGTTGACAACGCGAGAGGGCGGCGCCGCGGCGAGCGCACCAAAGCGCGCGGAGGACGTCGGCGTTAACGATTTAGGAGACGGTGGGGCGGCGATGCGTGCGCTGAGGCGCAGCCAGCCGTGGGAGGCGGAAGCAGGCGGCCCCGCCGGCGCTGGTTTGGTTTTGGCGGCTGGAGGAAGACAGGACTGAAGAAACACGACAGACTGTAAAAGCAGCAGGAGTACTTAACATCCTTAACTGAAACCAGCAGGGGCACTTAACAACCAAAGCTGAAAGGAATGTGGTTAATAAACAGGATATTCGCTTTAGAGCCATGGAAAAGCATGAACATAATCTTCTGTCCTATTCTCCAAGATGGACGGGCCTTCATTATTTGAGACCACCCATGAATAAGTATCTTTTCACCTCCAAGGGGAATTGAGTAGGTCGACATAAACATCATGGTGTGACCAAGCGCAAGTCTGACCCGACCATGGTCAGGCATCTGTATAGGAACAATAGAACTCGGCAGTTCCTGTTTCAAGAAGATCACAGCTGTAAAACTGTGTATAAGTAATAGTTTATGAACAACATATATAACAGAAAACAACTCGTACCGTAAGTTTCTCGACACAGTTGGACCTGTTCAACGAGTGCAGCAGTGGCACACATATCCCACGTGGCCTTCCACCATTGAAACGCCCCACAAGGACCTCAAGACGATCAATAAAGTGTAGGAACTTGTGGATGTCGATCCAGTCAACTTCAGTGCCATTAGTAACAGCCGAGTTATTACAGAGTAACAAATGAGCAGACTGCTTAACTCTGAAAAAACCTACACGTGCCACCAATTATAAGAAAATATTAGTTAGAAGTAGCATCTTCGTGAGAGATTCGTTGCTACTTCTAAAGTTAAATTGTGATTAGTTAGACATAATAGGTGGATTAAGAAGTAATTGAGGCAACAAGCAAGAACCAGATACAAAACTAACATGGATGAACAATTGGAACGACATCGGGGTGGAAGATCGCAGTGAAGATGAGACCAGGTTCTGCTATTTCCATCAACATTCGTGCGCCAACTTTCAGTCCGTAACACTTGAGAAAGTTTATCCAAGTTCGGCCATAAAAAAGCAGCGATCTTCTTGGTTCATGAACCCAACTCGGAACTTATATCCATGGCTTGTCTTCACTGTGACCATTAAACTAGTGTATTCAGTTATGGCAAGGCCGAGCATCTTGAGTACATGTGTTCTGGAAGAGCAAATAATACACTGTAGGAAAAATAATATGAGAACATAGCATGTTCAAAAAAACCCCACCCTCCCGGATAGAAAAGAGGATTCTAGGAACATACTGTGCGCGTTTCAAAATGCTGTGTTAGGATGAGAAGGAACAAGTGTGGCGTCTCGCCGAGGGCGCAGAAACCTGTAGGGACTTGGGCACTGCAAATGAAACACACTAGATTCAGTAGGAAGAAAAATGCATCAACGGCGGCGGCTGCCATCCTAGGATTACGTGCGACCAAGGGACTTGGATTTATCGGGGATGGATGAAGAATTCGTACCTGGTTCTCCATGAGAAAACCCTATGCAATTGCCGAGAGGGGGTTTTCTCTGAACAAGCAGACGAGGGAGAAGGGGATTCAGGCCCAGTGAAATATTGCCGCTTCGTCCGTCCAGCTTACTGCTAAAGCTGGAAGGGGGGGGGTTGTGATTTGACGGCTCATTGGGCATTACTACAGTGCTACGACCGGGGTGTGTCTACCGTGAAGTTGTGCACTCTAATTTGTGCATATGGCACGTGGACCCCGTTGCCGGTTGCCCCACATATCAGCGAAAGGAAGTAGAAAGACAGGAGTAACTAGTTACACATAAATATATTTTTTGACAGAGAGATACTCCTTCTGTAAAGAAATATACAAATCTTTTATATCACAGGCTCACCTTGCCGAGAAATATACTCCCTCTGCAACGGACGGGCATTATGGGGGTTCAGCTTTTTTATGGGGGTTCAGCTGAGAATATAATACTCAGATAGGCTCACGGTTCTGGACTTTGGGCCGCAGGCCACCCTGCATGTTTGGGGGCCCATGTGTTCTACCTCAGCGCTTTTCCTATTGCAAGCGATCGGCACGGCGCTGGTTTTAGATGCTATCGCAAGGCGAATACACAAAATTGAATAAAGCACGGTAGCTGTTGGAATGAAATCGAACGACAGTTCGTAACCACCAATCAGAGTTGCAATTCTATCAATGATATACCATGTGATAAATAATACTGTCGTACTACTTATACACACAGGACACTTATTTCACCATGCCAGATTATTACATCAAAATCTCTCGGAGGATAGATCAGTTCGGTAGTTGCGTGCTGCTACTGAAGAATTTCAAAGTTGATTTGGACTAGTTCTCCTTGCCGAGAAATTTTGATTTTGACGTCATCCCCTACCGCAAGATATGATTTAGATTTGAACCATGACCATCCTTTAGCATCAATCATCATGCGACCATCCTTTGTACTTACGGTATATTGAGCAGGTTCATTCACACCAAGGCTGCGCATGGTAAGAGAAACTTGGCCGCGGTCGCCCGGATTGTTGAACGACTCCCTCGTTGCTCTAGGAATTCTCTGTTTGCAAACAAGAAGACATACCCAAACAGTTAGATCAACACAGTGAATCATGTGAAACAACATGGAAAGAAAAAAGAACGAAGCACTTGGGCGGCCAATGCTTACCAAGAAGGTGGACATGTCGGTTTTTGTAAGGACTTTGGTATATGAAGTGCGAACTGCAGCCCAGTCTGTTGCCGGTGCAACTGCACGGGCCGGAGGAGATGCAAGTGCAAGTGTTGGTGCAGGTGCCGAAGCCGCCGCTGCTGCCGGAGATGGTGCTCCTTGTAGAGCTGGTGCCGGTGTCGGAGCAGGTGCCGTGTCGATGCCCGACCCTCCGGTAGATCAGACTGATCCGCTGACGCGGTCGGTGCCCAATCCTCAGCTGGATCAGACTGAGTTGCTGCCGCTGTTAGTGCTAGAGCAACTACCGGTGCTCGATCTATGCGAGACAGCGGCGATCGTGTCTGGTCTGCTATGATCAGCTTTCTAACTTGACTAGGATCCGTGACCGTGATCCAGTTTTTTTCTTCATTTCTTTTAAACGCGAGAAGGACTAATTGTGGCGTTTTTGTTAAACCAAACTGCAGTTCATCATAGGGATTCAGCTTGTACTCAGACAACAGACTGATCCAATTGTTTCCAGTAATATAAGTGATGGACAGTGCCTTCGTTACTGACACGACATAAGAAGTGAAACCTGCAAAAATAGCCATCGTAGAGCAAACCAAACGGTATATTCTATGATGAATGTCACATGGCAAAACCTGCATCGTAAAATTGCAGGAAAAGAAAGAAAAGATGACATTAAATCAATAAGATTTAGACAGTAAATCAATAAGATTTACTTGATGTGACACGAGTGAATCCTTACCAGGAAATCACTATGTTGAAGTACTAAACAGAAGATTGATCGTCCAACTACGCGTGGCATGCAGGGGCCCCGCCTACTCCCACAAGCAGGATAGTCCAAAGGTCGTGACAAATCGTATGGACCGAACATCCATGGGACTGGAAATCCTGGTGGGTGCGATAAACCCTGCAATGCATACAGATATTGGAGTGTAACCATAATTGATAAACCGTCCTCACAAAAGATATGATCTGGATACTTCAAAATATACAGACTGAATTGAGTGGACAGACATTAACATAGACCGTTCACACACCAAAAGCGGCAGTACTAATAAACAATACAGGGTTCACAAACACAAATCAAGTACTGAACAATAGTACTTACTACAGACAAGCAAAGTTGCACTAAACTCTGCAGACTATTTCTTGCCACCGACCTACGGGATGAACCCCGCATAACTGACTAGGCCATGGACTTCGTGTGAGATGTCTACATGCACCATCACCATCTTGTCAACCTTGGAGAACCTAACAGAGTGGTCTTTCCACTCATAAACATGATGATGAAGACATGCCGCATCAGATTTGTTGGGAAGCTTTACAAGAACCACACCCTTCGTAATCGAAGGCACAGCCAGGAAATTATTGTGGTGAAGTACAGCCTCGAGAACACGCCTGGCAACAATGCTACAGGAAAACACTAGTTCAGGACACGTGGCGACAAGGACACAGCAGCTGGATAGTTCAGCAGTAGAACTCATCATCAGGTCTTCCAGTTCACACGGCATGACTTTGAGAACTTCATCTCCACTGTGGACCTGGTTCTAATTCATACAGAAACCATATTTTATTACTACCTCCGTTTAGAAATATAAGATGATTTTCGATATTATACTCCATATATGACTACATATACGCACAGAAATGAGTGAACAAAGACACTAGAACATGTCTTCAAAGGCATGAGAGCAGAGGGATTACATGCAATATCCATAACACAAGTTACTGAGGCAAATATACCCTCTTAAAAGGTAGCATTGATGTTCATAAAGTACTCCCTCCGTCCCAAAATTCGTGTCTTAGATTTGTCTAGATACGGATGTATCAAGTCACATTTTAGTATTAGATACATCCGTATCTAGACAAATCTAAGACAAGAAATTTGGGACAGAGGGAGTAGTTGAAAGTAATCTATAAGAAATCAGTGTCAACCTCTCGCATGTTTTGGTCAAAAGAGGAATTTAGAACCGTCATTTGGCACACTAAAATCACATGCAAGATCACCCAGAAAGTTGTACTACCAGTACTAGTACTGCGTGTTAGATGAAAAAACACAATCAAGATCGAGAAAAAGATCGTCAACAAGAGACATTACCTGGACTTGCTTAATGAGGGATCCTGGAGAGGGGGGCTTGGACAGGGCGATGGCTTTGAGCTTGTCTGCGGTAGTCTCGGCGGGGTGCTTGCGCTTCTTCGTACCATGAGCCTCGACGGTTTTGGCCAGAGCCATAGACATCACGTTGGCCGATGCTCCGGCGTCCATCCAAGAGAGGAAGCTGAGAGAGAAGAGTGAAAGGAGGAACGAGATGAGGGAGAAGCGAAGCGATTGGGGGTTTTCTTCAAGAGAGGAAGCTGAGAGAGAAGAGTGAAATGATGGTTGCTTCGTCCGTCCAACTTACTGCTGGAAAGGAGGGGGTTTTGTGATTTGGTGGCTCATTGGGCATTACTGCGGCGGTTTGATCGGGGTAGTCTACCGTCACTCTACTACGGAGTAATTTAGTGCATGGCTGGTGGACCCAGGTGCTGGCTGTCCCACACGTCAGCGAAAGTGAGTAATTTAGTGCATGGCTGGAGGAGGATCCGCCCGGTAGAGCGTGTCCACTGTTTTTCTGAAAAAAAAAATGATTACAGCAAGCGTTTCCACTCTTACGACGGAGGAGTGCGAAACACGGCAGCCACTTGAACATACACAGTGCTCCTACTACTAGGCATGTGCAGTGGTTCATACGTCAGTACTACACAATCTTGTTGCTAGTGTAGTAAGATATGAGGATAACAAATGATGTTGTGCGCATGTCAACTACTACTATATGTAACATAGTACCATTTTTTCGACTGTCCGGTCGAGAATGAATGGTGAGATCAATGTTAACAAAACTAGGTCCACAGCGCACGGAGAGTACGGTGATACAGTACTCCATGAAACATGAACCATATGAAGCACGAATAGTGTTAGGCAGTGTGTATGAAGGGTGCACGGGATGGGAGCAAAGGGTGCATGAAGGGTGCATGAGTCCACACTAGTAGGTTGACAAAAATACACGAAGAGGAAACAACTATATTGAGATGAGAATGCAACCAAACACACCCACACGCTTTGTGCTACAGTGACTGATCTGCACCGTCTGAGTTTGATCCAATGGTCATGTTGCGCCGAGACATGGACATGCCCATGTAGAGGGCGCCTAAACACCACCGAAGTCCCTCTGCTTCTCGAGGCGCACGACGTTGGTGATGCAGGGTGCAACCGCCCGCAGAGCCCGCTCCCGGTCGACGGGAGCCAGCTCGTCAAAGACGGCGTCCAATGGCACGAATGGATTCCGGTGACGGAGCCCTGAAAGGATTCGCCTGGCAACGGCGACGGCAGCCCGCAACCCCTCCTTGTCCAGCTCAGCCCCCACCATGGTGCGGAGATGGCTCAACTCCTCGGAGATATAGGTGAAGAAGGAGACCAGGTCAGGAAGCCGCAGCTCATTGAAGTCGACCGGGTGGTCGAACGGGTTTAGCCTGACGACCGGCATCATCGCGCTGGCACGACGGTAGGCATCGCGCAGCCGCAACACGTGCGTGGCAACTTAGTTCACCAAGTGGCTGAGGCGGTCCTGGACCTCGTCACGATCGGCCCGCTCGCGCTCCAGCCGGCTCCCCTGACGGCCTATCGTATCTCCCGCTTTCTGCAGCAACGCCGCCGACGCCTCGAGCATCTTTGTGGTGGACGCCTGCCGCTTTTGAAGCTCCGTGAACTCCCGCACATAACGGAGGAGCATGGCACTCCTCTCCTCCTTGAGCTCACGAAGCTCCACGTCCTTGGCCCTGAGCTCCGCATCCTTGACATGGAGCTCCTGTGTCAGGCGCCTCACCTCGGACTCCGTGATCTGCTGCGCCACCATGGCACCAGGTAGAAGCAATGGGGAGAGGAAGCAAAGGGGGCGAAACGGCTGAAAGGCAATGCAGTCTACGGGAAGGCCGAGGGAGCGGGGAATCTTTTGGTTTTCACCACGGTAAAACACCAGTCGACGACTTCTCACATCAGGGAGCAGTGGGCTTTTACAGGCGGAGTCATCGTGACTAATTGCTGCCGCGCCTGCTCCCGTCAATCAAAAAATTAAAAATCCTGCCGCGCCTGCTCCCGTCAATCAAAAAATTAAAAATCCTGCCGCACCCAAACACCAGAGCAACGCCGCGGTGGATATTTAAATTTACCTGCCGGCAAGTAGATAAAAAAGGGGTGAAAAAACAAATGTGGCGGCGGCCTAGCTAATCGGTCGAACTAGCCCCACTAGCTAGCCACCGTGCTTCACTGATGTACTCGGCGGGAAAGGTGGTCTTTCGTGATTTGATGACTCATTTACTTGCTTCGGCGCTACGACCGAGGAGGACCCAGAAAACGCGCGATAGGGCGTCCCACATCACGAAGAATATATGCGTGCACCACCCGGGAGGACCCCGAAACCGCGCGGTAGGGTGTGCCATGTCTCGGCACGGAGGAAAAATGTGCGTGTAAAAATATACTGTATCAGACGTAGTGCCTATGGTTCGACCTCGGGACCCAGCCAGTCGGTCGAAAACACCCCACTAGCCACACAACTTCATCATGCAAACGTGGCACGGAGGATAGATGTGGTTAGCTCTGTCTCGACCAGCCACAATGTCTCTTGTTCTAGGCGATTCTTCTATTTTCCAAGCTTTTTTTAGTTGTAATAACACCACGGCAAGCTAGCGCCGCTCTTCGTGTGTGCCCGTGCAAAGGTTAGACGATGGAGAGAAGAGAGATTGAGATCGCAGACCTGGGACCCACCAGTAAGTGAGACAACGGTCATGCACGTGTTGACGAGGCACTCCCTCTACTCTACTCAACGCAAGTACTGTATAAAATCAAGTTATGGGACAAAGCCAACAACCGTTCGTTTTTTCAGGCTATCGACTTACGCTTTGTAGTCCAGGTTGCCAGTTCGAATCTCGTCTTTCAGATTTGTTAGTTTTAGGTCCAAATTTGATTAATGACAAGTGGGACCCCCGTGTGTTGTTCCGATATTTCAGTGTAGGATGGTTTTTTTGAACAAACACTTTGCGCGGTTAGACAAGTAACGGCACGAGTTACACGTATTTTGCAAGTTTACGAACAAAAATGACAGCGGCATAGAATATCACATCCACCCCGCAGCTTAGATACTATGGTGATACGAGTTTTTACACCGTTGGAAATGAGACCCAATGGCTTGGGAGTAGTCTTTGTAATTATGCGCAATTTCCAAACTCTCCAAAGGTTTTTTTGCAAATAAAACATTCAGGTCTCGTGTGTGCCGCTGCATCTTCGATCCAACGGCTCCCCGGTGCTCATATTAGGTGCTCCCCGTAGCTCAATTACCCGCTACGGTGATATGAGCATCTAGGTCGTATGATCAGTGATCAGATGGCACATGCGTAGTACTTGTACTTTCTGCGCATTTCCCAAACTCTATCAGTCGTATATTGCAAAAACATTCAAACCTCCTACTGTGGGCCATTAGATCTCAGTGAACTCGTATCACCATAGAATCTACGGTGCGGGAGCACCTCATACTCTCCCGTGCGAGAAAACATAAGGTGCTATCGCAGCTTGGATGCTACAGTGATACGAGCTTGGAGGTCGTTTGATCTGAGATCCAATGGCATCTGAGCAGTCTTTGTGCCTGTAAGCAGTGGCCGAACTCTTTTGGGGCTTTTCTGCAAAAAACCATTCGAACCACCGAGGAGGTGTTGGGTCACAAATCCAACGCCTCCGAAGAGCTTGTATCACCAAAGCATCTAAGGTGTGGTAGCACATGATATTCTTACATAGAGGAGAATATGATGTCCTCCTTCATCTTAGATGCTACGGTGATACGAGCTTCGAGGTCGTTGGATATGGGATCAAAGGGAATCTAAGTAGTTTTTGTACAAATTGTGTGCAATTCTCAAACTCATCAAGGTTTCCTGCAAAAATATTAAGACACATCATGTGAGCTGCTATATCTCAGATCTACAAGCTCCAAGCAACTCGTATCGGCATATAGCATCTAAGGTATGGGGGCACATGATATTCTCCCGGGGAGGAGGGGTGGGGGGTGCACAACCAAT
>NC_057802.1:607401535-607401910 GCF_018294505.1 Triticum aestivum
AAGGGCATCTAAGTAGTTTTTGTACAAATTGTGTGCAATTCTCAAACTCATCAAGGTTTCCTGCAAAAATATTAAGACACATCATGTGAGCTGCTATATCTCAGATCTACAAGCTCCAAGCAACTCGTATCGGCATATAGCATCTAAGGTATGGGGGCACATGATATTCTCCCGGGGAGGAGGGGGGGGGGGTGCACAACCAATCGGTGGTTGGGAGGGTGGGGACAAATATAATCTAAACAACCCTAAACAGAGCTCCACAATTTTATCTAAGGTCGAGGGGTTGACCCCCGACAATCATAGCTCCGCCTAAACACAACATTTGCATGTACTGTAGTACTAGACTTAATATTCATGTTTCAGTTTCATGTTCAT
>NC_057802.1:607401920-607408339 GCF_018294505.1 Triticum aestivum
AGGAGAATATGATGTCCTCCTTCATCTTAGATGCTACGGTGATACGAGCTTCGAGGTCGTTGGATATGGGATCAAAGGGAATCTAAGTAGTTTTTGTACAAATTGTGTGCAATTCTCAAACTCATCAAGGTTTCCTGCAAAAATATTAAGACACATCATGTGAGCTGCTATATCTCAGATCTACAAGCTCCAAGCAACTCGTATCGGCATATAGCATCTAAGGTATGGGGGCACATGATATTCTCCCGGGGAGGAGGGGTGGGGGGTGCACAACCAATCGGTGGTTGGGAGGGTGGGGACAAATATAATCTAAACAACCCTAAACAGAGCTCCACAATTTTATCTAAGGTCGAGGGGTTGACCCACGACAATCATAGCTCCGCCTAAACACAACATTTGCATGTACTGTAGTACTAGACTTAATATTCATGTTCCAGTTTCATGTTCATTTTAAATATTGAACTGAGGACCATGGATGTCTTACATTTTACTCCCTTCGTTCCTAAATATTAGTCTTTTTAGAGGCTTCAAATGGACTGGCACATACGGATGCATATAGACATATTTTAGAGTCTAGATTCACTCATTTTGCTCCGTATGTAGTCACTTGTTGAACTCTCTAAAAGACTAATATTTAGGAATAGAAGGAGTATTTTTGAATTCGTGTCATACATGCATGGTTTGGAAAAATAGATGCACTATACTTATTGGATTGTTGTTGTGTTCGTGCGTGTGTGTCTCTCTCTCTCTGTGTGTGTGTGTGTGGTCATATGCTTGATACATACAAAGTTTTCTCACCTCCATATTGTTCATCTTTTAAATTTGAATTTGCATTGGAAAACTTACTAGGGATACCATGAAATGTGAAATACACGTTGAGATCACTATATCACAAACTCACTCTAATTCAACAACTCGTCATAAATCAATTACGACGTTGAGATTAGTATTTGCAAGGAAAATACGGGTATTGTAATACACATAGATTCGTTCGGCAATTTAAAAGGTTCCTTTCGTATTCTCGAATGGTAGGACCCAACGGCGTACCAGCCAGACCTTGGCTCGTGTTGATCCTAAAAAAAAACCGGGCTCGTGTCTTTCGGTGGCGTGCATGGTACGCACATTAGGCAACCCCAACCAGTCGAGCCTCAGCGTTTCAAGTCGAAATATCTGGCGGCCAGAATTCCAGCCCTAGGAAATTCCCCTCATGTCCCCGGTCCATAATGACTACCGATGAACAACGGAGGGATGCTTTAGTAACTAGCCAACGTTACCTACTGTGCCGAGCACGGTTCAATTCCCTCGGTGGCCGCTCGTCAAGGTCACCCGTCAACTGCATTGCCTAGTACTACTACTACTACACCAGGATGAGCACATAATTGAGCCCGTTTGTTCGTGCCTAGTACTTGAGTTAATATATCAGGAAATGCACTGGTACGGAGGGATTATCCTTTTACTCTGCATATATAACTTGTCTGAAGTCTAACTAAGCAAAATGTTTGACCAAATCCTTTCTTAAGAAATACAACAGGACAGATGTACGGCTTGAAAATTTATTGCATGATGCAGGTTATGATATTGTTTCGAATCCTGGATCTTAAATTTCAGAAAATCCAAAAGTGAGCATAAATTCTTGAAACTAAGCATGGTCACGTGATATGGCAAAAATATTACTTCGTAAGTTTTTTCTTCAATTTGAGACAAGTTGCTTATGACAAGTTGCACAAATGAAGAGCCAAGGTATTTTGGAACAAAGGCCTGTCACGTTAAGGCGAACGCTTTCACTATTGAAATCGTGGGCGTTTACGTGCCACCACGAGTCCCCGCTTCTCATCGGCAGGTGCCGTCCGAGCAAGCGCGTGAGTCGAGGGGAGGCGTGAGAGCAGACCGCTGCGCCGGCTGTCAGGGAGGCGTGCGAGCAGACCGCTGTGCAGGATCACCGGGAGGCGAGCCCTTTGACCAGGCTCCGCCGCCCACCGTCGTCCCAACTGCTCCCACTTTTAATGTCGCCGGCGCCGCAGTTTAAAATCAACCCCCCACTACCCGGTATCGCTACAATCCTCTCTCTTCCTCTCCGATTCTCCTGTCGTCTACCTCCAACTAGCCTGACCTAAACGTACGCCATGCCGCATCACGATGGTCTGCCCTTAGTGTTCCAGTTTCCTGAGGAAGACACCCAGCCGGAGTCTCAAGAACATAAGGCGCTTTGGGACGAGCTTGAACTGGCCTTGCAGGAAGACGCCGCGCCTGTCCCCGCTCCCGTTCCGGCTCCCGTCGCCCCGACTACGCCATCGCCCATCCCCGTGGCATTGATGGGCTAGGAGCCACACATTGTCGCCGAGCTTGATCCCACGGGGTTCCACGAGGTCCCCGCCAATTTTCACGCGCCCGTGCACCTGCCAGCGCATGCGCCCGCGCATGCACTGACGCGCACGCCCGTGCACCTGCCAGCGCATGCGCCTGCGCGTGCACTGACGCGCGCGCCCGTGCTGGTGCCCGTGCACATGAATATCTCTGCCGCGCCGTTGACAGCGCCTGTCCCCGCACGGGTGCCAGTGCCCCCCCTCAGCGGCATGGATGGCCGCCGTCGACCGCTTCCTTGCACCAACGCCAGTCGCCTCCTCCCGCCAGTTGACTCGCTCCGAAGTCCAGAACATTTTGGCCTTCCTTGAAGCTAGGCCAACGTCCAGGAGTACGCCAACAACGGCGCAAGACGGCGCCGTTGCCGTCGGTCAGTGGACCGACGACACACAGAGCACGGCAGAGGAGACGCTTCCCACCGCGAGACGGCCCCGCCGCCGCCGCGTAATCTAAATTTTCCATGAAAAATGTTCGGATCGCCATGCTTAAAATCCGAACGTTTATCATTTCCATTTATTTTATATCGATCGTCGTATCATTTAAAGTCGGAGTCAGACTGAACGAAATGTATGGTTTGATCGATTGAATGTTCTGCTAGAGCCGTATCAAATTAAATATAAAACGTCATCAGGCCACATGTATTCCTTGTCATCCAACGACCTAGACTGCTTCAATGTCGAGCTCTCAACACGTTTAGCGTGCAGTTAATTTCATGCCAAAAATAGTGCTAATCACATGACAACACGCAAATAATATCCTAGTAGTTAATATCCGCATGCACTTAATATACTTTCAAATTAACGTGCATTGCACGTACACACTGAGTAGTGCTGCTAGTACGTGAAACTGGTGCCGTGACTTGTGAACGCGTCCAGATATGGTCAACGGCAACATCGCCCGCGAGTTCTTCCTATTTGCCCGTGCGTCTAAACACAGAAGGGGAGGAGAGAGAGAGAGAGCACACATGGAACCCACCAGTAAGTGAAGGCGAATAGTACTAAAAATAATATTACATGTTATCTATTAATTAGGCTGTGGTAATATAAAAACAATATGTGAACAAAGGGGGTACAACATGTTGGGTAACGTAGCAGAAATTCAAAATTTTCTACGCATCACCAAGATCAATCTATGGAGTTTACTAGCAACGAAGGGAAGGGGAGTGCATCTACATACCCTTGTAGATCGCGATGCGGAAGCGTTGCAAGAACGCGGATGAGGGAGTCGTACTCGTAGCGATTCAGATCGCGGTTGATTCCGATCTAAGCACCGAAAGTACGGTGCCTCCGCGTTCAACACACGTGCAGCCCGGTGACGTCTCCCACGCCTTGATCCAGCAAGGAGAGAGGGAGAGGTTGGGGAAGACTCCATCCAGCAGCAGCACGACGGCGTGGTGGTGATGGAGGAGCGTGGCAATCCCGCAGGGCTTCGCCAAGCACCGCGGGAGAGGAGGAGGAGGGAGAGGGGTAGGGCAGCACCAAAAGGAGACTTTCTCGTGTGTCTTGGGCAGCCCAAACCTCAACTATATATAGGGGGGAGGGGGCTGCGCCCCCTTAGGGTTTCCACCCCCAAGAGGAGGCGGCCAGCCCTAGATCCCATCAAGGGGGGCGGCCAAGGGGAGGAGAGGGGGAGGCGCCCCACTAGATGGGCCCTAAGGCCCATCTGGACCTAGGGTTTGCCCCCTCCCACTCTCCCATGCGCCTTGGGCCTTGGTGGGGGTGCGCACCAGCCCACCTGGGGCTGGTCCCCTCCCACACTTGGCCCACGCAGCCTTCTGGGGCGGGTGGCCCCACTTGGTGGACCCCCGGGACCCTCCCGGTGGTCCCGGTACATTACCGATTTCACCTGAAACTTTTCCGGTGACCAAAACAGGACTTCCCATATATAAATCTTTACCTCCGGACCATTCCGGAACTCCTCGTGACGTCCGGGATCTCATCCGGGACTCCTAACAACATTCGGTAACCACGTACATACTTTCCCTATAACCCTAGCGTCATCGAACCTTAAGCGTGTAGACCCTACAGGTTCGGGAACCATGCAGACATGACCGAGACGTTCTCCGGTCAATAACCAACAGCGGGATCTGGATACCCATGTTGGCTCCCACATGTTCCACGATGATCTCATCGGATGAACCACGATGTCGGGGATTCAATCAATACCGTATGCAATTCCCTTTGTCCATCGGTATGTTACTTGCCCGAGATTCGATCGTCGGTATCCCTATACCTTGTTCAATCTCGTTACCGGCAAGTCTCTTTACTCGTTCCGTAACTCACATCATCCCGTGATCAACTCCTTGGTCACATTGTGCACATTATGATGATGTCCTACCGAGTGGGCCCAGAGATACCTCTCCGTTTACACGGAGTGACAAATCCCAGTCTCGATTCGTGCCAACCCAACAGACACTTTCGGAGATACCCGTAGTGCACCTTTATAGCCACCCAGTTACGTTGTGACGTTTGGCACACCCAAAGCATTCCTACGGTATCCGGGAGTTGCACAATCTCATGGTCTAAGGAAGTGATACTTGACATTAGAAAAGCTCTGAGCAAATGAACTACACGATCTTGTGCTAGGCTTAGGATTGGGTCTTGTCCATCACTTCATTCTCCTAATGATGTGATCCCGTTATCAACGACATCCAATGTCCATGGTCAGGAAACCGTAACCATCTATTGATCAACGAGCTAGTCAACTAGAGGCTTACTAGGGACATGGTGTTGTCTATGTATCCACACATGTATCTGAGTTTCCTATCAATACAATTCTAGCATGGATAATAAACGATTATCATGAACAAGGAAATATAATAATAACCTATTTATTATTGCCACTAGGGCATATTTCCAACACAACAAACATTGGTATTGTACGTATGTTGCCTATTGACGTGCGGCTTGAAGGCCCGGTCGCATGTTCGATCCTCGTCCTTTATTTTTTAAGTTGTATATGGGTCCAAATTTGTTTCATGACATGTGGGCCCCTCGGTGTGTAGTTTGTAGCACCTTAATTTGTGGGTCAAAATTTGTTCCATTCCAAGTGGACTATCGGTGTGTAGTTTTGTAGCTTATTTATAATAATTAAAGAGAACAACATAGTTTTTTCAATAATACCATGGTGCGACGTTGAAGGTGAGAAAGGATGTGCGAGAGAGCGATGACCGAGCCAGAGGGAAATCAACTAGGGGAGTTGCGTGGGTTGCAACGGTGTTTGGAGTAGTTGTGGGCCGAATGCTACGAAAATATAATCTAAACCGACCGGAATAAATGCCTACACAAATTAATCCAAGGTTGGATTGCCCCTCGCAATGTAAATAGCTCCGGCTTTGCGAGGGCTGGAGAGGTAGTAGCTTCAACGCGTGGAAGATACGGTGTGAGAAAGCGAGGTCAATCGAGAGACATATAGATAGAGAGACAAAGTGAGTGTGGTCCGACATTCATTGAACAAATATATATGCTCTGGAGAGATATTGTCCGATTGAGCTTTTTGGCATGGGTGAGGGTTGTAAGATAGAGCTTGAGAGATGATCCAGTCACAGACGTGTAGATATATTTTGTGCGTGGGAGGAAGCAAGGTCAACCGATCACATAGGGTCGCCGTGCGATCGAAAGAGTGAGACGGGTTGGAGAGAGTGACCTAGATAGACGATGTGCGTGAGAGAGTATACAATGTGAATAGGTCGAATTGGGCTCAAACATGGTGATATATCGTTTTTGTCCGAGAAAGAGCGAGGTCAATCAAGACATATGGAGAGAGAGAGAGAGAGATTGAGTGAGCATGGCCCACCATGAGGTCGAAAGAGTGGCGGCGGCTTGGATGGACTGACCTAGATAGACAATCTGCGTGAGAGAGTATAGAGTGTGTCGATCGAGGCCTGAACAGGGAGATATATCATTTGTGTGTGAAAGAAAACGAGGTTAAACGAGACTCAGATAAAGAGAGCGAGATTGAGCGAGTGTGGCCCGCCGTGCGGAAGAAAGAGTGAGACAGTCTCGAGGGAGTGACCTAGATATACAACGTGCGTGCGTGCGCACGAGAGGTTGGGGGGG
>NC_057802.1:607408710-607506210 GCF_018294505.1 Triticum aestivum
GTACGAGACTTAATATCGATGTTTCAATTCGGTGTACATTGTAAGATTTGAACCGAGGACCAGGCATACGGGTAATTATTTTGAATTCGTGCCATACTAAGTTTCGAAAAGTTGACATTGACTCAGTTTGTTGTGCTATTTTGTAGGTCATATGTTTGAATCCATCCAAAAGTTTTCTCACTACCATGGTGTTCATCATATACATATGAATTTGTATTAAAAAAGTAGCGTGGATACAGTGAAATGCAAAATCCACGTTAGAATTGGAGATCGCTACGTGACACACACTCTAATTCAAATAACTAACTACGTGACACACACTCTAATTCAAATAACTAATTATGTGACACACACTCTAATCCACGTTAGCGTGGGTACCGTTTCGATTTTTTTTCAAATAACTCCTCATCAATTAATTTATAGTACTCCATCTGTTCACTTTTATAAGACCTTGAAGACATTTCAGACAATGTGCAAAACAGTTCTTTTTAAGTTGTCTGAAACGACTTACAGAAGTGAACGGATGGAGTTCGTTTTGAATGACTAATTATTGCAAGGAAAACACGGGCATGGTAATACATACAGATTCGTTTGCAAATGAAAGAAGATTCGTTTGCATTCTCAAATGTAGGCGCACCAGGCAGACCAGGGTCGTGTCGGGGTGGACGCTGCTTCAGTGCCTTAAAGGCAACTGCCTTTGGGTCACTGACATGTGGGCCAGCCACCTGTTGGGCCCACATGTCATGGACACAAAGGCAGGTGCCTTAAGGCACCGAAGCATAGTCCTGTCGGGGTGGTCGCGTGTGTTGGACGGACGCGTAGCACCCAGCCACCCACCCCTCTCCCCCCCAAAAAAGGACGACGACAATATAAGTTCGCGCTTCCACGTTTCGGATTGAAATATCTGGCGGCCCCAATTCTAGCCCTGCAAAATCTCTCTTCTCCACCGTCCCCTTCCGCGCCCAGATTGCTCAAATCCCTAATTCGCCGCCAACCCTCGAATCGCCCCTCGTCTCGTCTCTTTCCCCACCGTTCCCCACCTCTGTGCCGGACGACGACGACGAAGACGATGGTCGCGCTTCACCACCTCACCGGAGCTACCTCATCTACGCCCTCGTCCACCGCACCGGGTGGTCCACCGACAACATCGGCCGCCGCAACCGACGTGCCTCACAGACATCGAGTTCCACCGCATCAGGTGCGCTTCACTGACGCCGTCTCCCAGCTCACCGGGGCTACTTCACCGAGCACATCATCGCACCTCCGCCCCCCGAGGCCGTTGGGGCTTCACCAACGGTCTCGTCCACCGTATCGTAGCGCTCCGCTGCCACTCAAGATCTGCATCCGTGCGCGGCCAGCCAACGCCAGCGCATCACCCTCAACGGCTCTGAAGTGACCCGCACTCTAGCTAGGCGAGCATGCCCAAACGCCGGCCCGAACTAGGTATCCACACATCACTCCCTTGTGCACTGTTCCGACGATGTTTGGATATCCTTTCACTGCTCTCTTAGCTTACACGCCTATGCAACTCTGACTTTAACTCTTATTTCTTCTGGAGATATCATCTGGAACAAGCAAATCCATTTTTCAGCGAAGCATGACGGCGCTACGGGATCTGGTACACATCCTGCACAACCGTATAACCTTGTAAGTATCTGTCCTCCGGTGCAACATCAAGGTCGATTCCTCTTATTTGATCAACCATTCGCCGTGTCAAAAATGCAGAGGGGGATGCAAGGAGCACAAGGCCTGCACATCCAAGCAAGTGGTAACATGTACTTGTACATGGAACATCCCAAGCGCAAGCAGAGCTGCAGTGAGCCTGTACAACGAGCTAGCGTAAGTCCTTGCATTTCATTTAATTCATACTGGCATTCGTGTATGATTTGTGTGCAGTGGCTGATCCATGAATTCAAGTTACCAGGGGCGAACATTTAACTTAAAAAATATGAAGGCACTTGCACTCTGGAAATCAACATAACTTGAGAAATGTGAAGCTACATGCACTTTGAAAACCAGCTAATGATCCAAAGTAGTTCAGATTATAAACACTAAATGATGCAAGCACCAAAAAACACAAAATGCAACATGGTGTACAAGGACTACAAACATGGTCTGTACCTACTTGAATTATTCGTTCTCTGGCTGAAAATATCGAAGTGTAATTGCACGTATAACCAGTGCGCAAACTGCATATCAATATATCTATCCTGCACAAGTATGGCAATAGTTTCAAACAACAGATTAGCAAAGTATTTATGCTATGTTGTCATGCTACGGGGACTTTCTGGTAGATGGCCTCGACGTTTCCTCAAGCTATGAAAATGCACTATAATTTGCTTGTCATCAATGCCTGCAAATCTCTATCTCTCTCAACATAGTAGATCATCATTAGACACTAAATCCTTCAATGAGCTTGCAAAATGCTTGCATTAGATCCCTCATTAGACACTATATGTTCATCACCAGGAGCATGTAAAATGTTTGCATCAAATCCTTCATTAGCAGTCTGTTCATTAGATACTTTAGGCTCAAGAACAACATGAGCTTGTATGTTTGCACCGGAAACTTGATTAGATACATCAGATTCAGTCAGTTCAGTATTGATTGGGGGAGTTATAAAATAAGTAGAAATTGGTTTCATTTTCTCGTAGATTCCCTACATACAAGCAGTTTTACAACACCGTCAGGTTTAACTATTGGCCAGAAATTGAAGAGTTGAATTAGATATAATCAGGGATGTGATGTACCTGCTCGTTGCGCATGCTACTCTTGCAAGCTGTGACTGTCCGTTTGCGCAAGCTCGATGCCATGCCCGTGCTGCCGCCGCTGCCTCCCACGCAGGCTACACCCAGGGTTGGATCTTCATCTTCTTGTCCTTCCGTACGATTGAAGCCCGGCGACCGCCCTCCAACGAGGGCGTGAGGAAGTGCTATGTCGGTCTGTCCAGCGGCAGCTAGGTTAGGATCGAACCAGACTGGAGGCTGGAGCGAATGAATTGGGATTTTTCCTGCTGTCGATCGATATGGGAGCCTGCTATAGGGCCTGACTTGCACTTATGTTATTGGCTCATCCAAATTGAAACATTTTTCTTCATTTTTTACATTGCCTGCTCGTGCGTTGGGACGAACAAAACTAGCGTGGGCCAACCTGGACGACTCAAACTAGGTGCACACTTTCCAGCCACCCGAGGCGGCCGTCCATACCAGCCCCTATGGTGGTGTCGCCCCTTTTTGCGTGTATGATTGGATAGTGAAAAATATTCCAGTGGCGCTTTTGATTTACCCACAGAATGGTTGAATTGCTTGTTTCTATGAACTGAGTTCGCCAATAATGTGAAGGATGCCAGTCTTTTCATCCTATTGTAGATTGCTTAGATCTCGATATGCCAAAAGTAATCACATGAAATATACAGTAAAAGCCAGTGTGATGTGTTTGGCTACAACTAGTCTGACTACACGTCCTCATATAACATATCAAGGACGCACCATCTTACCAGATTAACCATTCGACTTACCCATGCAGTGTGGGAAGAAAGAAGTATTGGGACTGCGTATCCAAGCAATTGATGCCATGGACTCCTTCGTACAACCTTGTAAGCGAAAAAGAAGTTGCAGTGTGCCTGTACAAAGAACTAGCGTAAGATCAGTTACCTGCTTCTCGGAATTTTAGTTAGACACTTATTGCAAAATTGTTCAATTACGTTGCTTGGCTTAATTTAGTTTTCTACTGATTACATAATGGCACAGCCTGTTAATCATATTGTAGACTGCACCTATCTATGTGTTTGATAATTACTGTTAAGGATTACCTGTTTGCCTTAACTTAAATATCTACTTGTTTGTTTAACTGCTTTGCTGCTGCAACAGCGGGTTACAATGATGTTAATAACTACTTTTCAGCATCCAATTGAAACTCTTTAATTCCTTGTTTGTTTAACTGGTTTGCTGTTATAACTCCCAGTTGAGATGTTTTGCTAACTTCAAATTTTCTGAATCCAATCGGAACTTTAATGGCAAAACAGGTTAGCCCAAGATCAAAGAGCGAGGTCCCCATGGACGTTGCATCATCCCACAGCAGTGGCACCGGCCCAATCGTGCATTATGAATTGCCAACTGTTGATGCTCTAGAGGCTAAACTAGTGGTAGAAAGAGATTCTGCTTCTGCACTTAGAGATGAAGTTGACATGTTGAGGAAGCAAACAGCACAATTACAAGCAGTACTCAAGACAACCATTAAATATTTGGTGGATTTCAAAACAAAGCAAGCTGAGACTGACCAGATTGTTAAGGTCCTGAAGGAAAAAAGGAAATTAAATTCCTACTTGGTAAATCATAGGTGAAATGTTCTTTCCATAGTTGAATAACCTTTGTGTTGTCCGTTCATGTAATCAATCAAACCATTTGTTTTAGAGATCATGTAATAATTGTTTTTTTTGTTTTTTGGTTTGTACTTTTATTTGAGCACAAGTCTATATCAATTGATAAGACTCGGAGAAATTTCATTTGGATTGCTGTGCCAGTCGGGCTGAATGTGCATTCAGCAATAGTAGTAGTAAAGATGGACCATAAGTGGCATGCATTGGAAAGGGCCAAGATGCTGGCTAAAAAAAGGATGCTGTTGTAGCCAAAAAAAAGTACAGCGGCCTGGCTTATGTATGTTAGTTGATATTATTGATCCATATACTCTATAAGTGTTTATATGTCTGTTAGTTCTGTACATTCTTGGTTGATTGACTCGGTATTTGAATCTTGATACATTGCTTGTGTACATATCTAAATGGGAGTACACATTATGCTGCGTGTGACATTTGAGTTGGACATGAAGTGTTCCAAATATTCGAATTCATCTTAAACTGGATTCTAGTTTCTGAATTTGAGTATCGGCATTTGTAAACCATATTCATATATGACAGTGGAATACAGCTTTGTCCTCCTTTTGAAGATATATAAAAACAGATAGAATGATTTATAAAGATTCATATAGGAATACAAAATGGATTCAAATTTAGTTGCCCGGGTAAACGTGGATGCTTATTGTCCCAAAATTCGAAAGAAGCAGCAAAATGTCCACTCCCACGTCGGCTGCCCGAAGCCAAGTGGTTGGGAGATGGAAATTACTGTCTACCCATTACACGGACAATTCATCGGCCCGATTTCCACTGCTATAAATAGGGGTAGGTTAGTAACTTCAATTAGACGTGACACGACCGCCTCTGAGCCCATTCCGACACGGTGGGCGTCAAACATGGGCGGCAAAACTCATTTGATTCACGCTCGTCCGAAAGACCTCTGTTTCTCCCTCCATTCCCCATTCATACACGGTGGGCGGCAAAACAAACTCGACTCGGCCGAAATCGATGTAGGCAAATATTTTCAATAGGGGCAGGTTTGTAACTTCACTCGGACGTGACACAACCGCCCTACCTATCAGCCACGTTCATACACCGTGGGCTCCAACCATGGGCGCCAACCACCCTCTCCTCGCCCAAAATCGCTCTGGGCAAATATTGGCGAGATGCGAGATTACCGTCCTATCCCCAACCGACGAGACGTCCAAATTTTAAACGGGGGCTAAGTTTGTAACTTTCCCATATTTCAGACAGGCGCGTCCCAAAAACATGGTTCCCCGTACCTCTCCCTCCATTTTCCCATTCATACACCGTCCGCGCTAGAACACCCCATCCCCACACCAGTCTCCGTCCGCCACCCCATCCATCACCGCTGTCCTCCACCACATCCATCGCCACCGTCCTCCACCATGCCGGAGCGCCTACCAAGACCGCGTCGTCCACTGCTAGAGATGGACGTTTCTCATCCACGGCGACGGACCATTAGCCTTGCATCGCGTCCTCTCGCTTCATCGGCGTCGTCGTCCTCTTTGCCGGGGCCGCTCACACGACCTTCTCTTCCACCGCAACGGGACTTATCCCCCGATGCACCCGTCTACCGTCGCAGATCTGCTTCAACGCCACCGACAACCATTGCACCCCCGATGCCTACACGGCGCTGCAAGAGAGGTGGTACTTCATATCTCCTCAACTTTTTGATCTCAACCAGAAAATAGATCTTAACTTGGTTACTCTACTTTCTTTTCAGCTCTTAGAATTTAGTTCTTAGTTCGAAGCAAACAATGGATGCTAAATATCATTTCTCCGGTTTGCAGCTTCAAATCTGCCATGGCACAGCCATAATACGGTTTAATTGATCATGCTTAGGGTTTAATTGATCATGTTGGTTCCGTGGTGGTTTCTTTAATAGAAATCGGAGGGGAAACCCTCTTTTGCTAAAAAATATATGCTTAGAGTTTCCCCCTTTTATGATCACTATACAATCAGAATACGTGCTTCGTGTCATAATAACACTGCTCCACCCATCAACCTAAACAAGCTTAGTTGTTCAAATATGAATATGATATTATTAAAACAGAGTTGTTTAATTGGTCAGCTAAATGTTCCTAAATTAGTTTCGAAAATGCATGTTCGCCGCTCAGGTGTGTATCTCTACAAGGTGCCCACGGTGGGCCGGCCCACCCTGGGATTTTGGGTCGTCCCAGGCCCCGATTCCCCTCTGTTCTGCTGCACGCTTCCGATCTCTACTCGCCCCCAGCCGCTTGCCTCGCCGGCGACTTGCCGTCCCCGAACGGCATGACTCTAGGAGGAGACGCCAGACTAACAGGAGGCCAGGAGCCGCTCGCCGAACAGCGTCACCGCTGCCCGGGCGCGCCGCCGTGCCTACCTTCCCAGTCCGTTCAGGGCTCAGGCGTGCAGCACCCACCAAGCCAACCCAATTTATCCTGAGATACGTCCTCAACACTCAGCAGCCACTCCTCATCACCCATTTTCTAACTGATTCATTACTCATTAGGCAGGACCGTCATTAGGGTTTGTTGTGTGCTCAGTGCTACCTACACTTAATGGTTCAGATGTATTTCGGTAATCTTTAGTACCTCTAAAGTTCACAGGGTTTTCAAAATTCCGGCCCTCGGAACAAAAACTAGTCATTTTGGATTGTTGGTCGTAGTGACATTGACCCATATTACTACTGCAAGCCAGGTTTGTTGACAATTTTACTTGTCTTTCTTACTCATTCGATATAATATCCAATTATTCACGTCGATTAGTTGCAAACAATAAGTGCTAGACAAACTTCTTCATTCAGATTTTGGACGGTCTCTTACTGCAGTTACAATTCTGCATACTTGTCCTAGTTAGCTCACAAGTAAATGATTGATTCACTACATCTATGCTTGCCTTGTCATATTTGTTGTCAATATTCTTTTAGGGTGGACCACCCTGTTTCTAAATACTGGAACCGTAGACATGAGTGAATAGTATTTCTCTATGTGATCTCTTCCATCATGTGTGGGTAACGAACACTGCATTGTATAGAAAGAAAGTGTCATTTCCAGCTTTTACATAGGTTTCGATCTTTTACATGGAATACAATCTACCTACTTGCTTTGTGTCGCACTACCAACACTCCACCCTTGAAGCTAAACATTACGCCACTTATAATTGCTTAGTTTATTTGTTCAAATACGAATTTCATATGATTCTAATGTTCCTACTTCAGTTTTGAAATGTGTGCCTGCCTGTTATAGAGACATAAGGGGTTTGTATTTCTGTGTGTGGTCTGGTCAGCACGGTTGGGGAGGTGAACTTGGCATATGCAGGGGTTTATAGGGAGACATTCTCTGAGTTGAATCCGCAATGCATTCCATAGATAATCTGACTACTTTTTATGTTTTCATGAATCTCAGATTCTGAACAGCATCATAATGATTATGAGCTTGCGCACATGAAAAGAATAAAGCAGAACAATGCCATGGCTGTCAAACTTGGCATTAAGGGACTGAAATCAAGTCTGGATGCAATGCAATGCAAACGCTCTCTACCTACAGATTCATGCTCAGAATATGATCCTAACAGTGATTCTGAGCTAGAGGGAGACCTAAGTCAATGTAGCTCCCTAGTGGAGGAGTCAGAGGAAGATGCCCTATCTTATTCACCCATCAAGGTACTTGCTCTAACTTTCCAAGGTTACATTGCTCGCACATATCTTGCAACTGATGCTTTGCATTGCTTCTACTTTGTTGAACTGCCATTAGCTTAGTTTACACATCGTGTATGTGAATACGCCCTGCCTTTCCATTTTCAGTACATATTCCATCTGTCATTATACCATATTTATCCATTCAAATGTTGTTCTTGTGTATCAGACATTCAAAAGGAAGAGGGCGATTGCTGATTGTGGAGGAGCACAAGCAAAGTATTTGGAAAAGGTAGTGGCACCTGATAAATCAAATAGCCCATTAGGTGTAGTTGCAATATCACCTGACCCACAAAATACCCCAACTCTAGCAGACTCTAGCCCTACTACACTGGTCATTTCTGATGCCCCAACTCAGCAGACCCCAACTGCAGCAAACAATATGATTATGCCAGTTGACATAGCACCAGCTGTACGACGCAAAACCCCCATTCCAGCAAAGAGTACACCAAATCCAGTTGCCAAATCCCTTTTCGAACCAGAGAGAGCCCCAATTGCAGCAAATAGGACCCCTGTTCCATTTCTTCCCAGTTTAGAAGATGAAGCTTATGTTGTTGTCAGGAACTTTGTGCGCATCTTTCCTTCATGGAAAGATTATACCGCAGACACAGAACAATTTCCAGTCTTTCTCCGCAACTTACGCGTAAGTAATGTACTAATGTTATTCATGGTCATTACTGCATATGTTTCTGCTGACAGAAGACACAAGATTTCATTCTTTTAAATAGGCGAGGAGCAAACTGGATTGTGATGACGAGCAAGGGTTGGTTGTGCTTTTCAAGCACTCGTTGATGAAGTATCGTTCCTACCTGAGGCAAGCGCACTTCGATGGCAAGCCTCTGAACGAAATTTCTGTAAAGTCTCCGGTGCTACATTTATCCGACGGTGACTGGAATAATCTTGTTACACATTGGTCTCGGCTGCAGCGTAAGGTACTGTCTATGATATCACATCACAATTTGAACTACATTTCTGCATTTGCCTTAATGTCTCACTTGTACGAAAACTGTTAGCAGAAGAACATTCATTCTCAAGGGACCACAGAATCTCGCAACTATACTGCACACTGATTTGCTCTTGTGAGTACCTCTTGCCCTGTATGACCATACTTACTTTCATAGCTGTTTGATTATGTACCATCACTGCACATGTTAGCCTCGTAATCGTCCATTTGGTGGACATTATAAGATCCGTATGGACTCTTACATAAATTTCGAATCAACCCAATGCTTTTGAAGAGGTTTAGCTCTGCAGTCCTCTTGTAAGGACTGAACGTGGTCTATCACTGTACTTACATTAACAGCTACTCCCTCCATCCCATAATATAAGAACGTTTTGTACAGTACACCAGTGTTCAAAACACTCTTGTATTATGGGAAGAGGGATTGGTTCATTTTTTAGCATTGTGCATCTTATCTCCCTCGCCCACCATTTACTAAAAAAGATCAGATCTATATTTAATCTTACCAACAAGTAGAATACACAGACAATGCCAGTGCAAAAGTGTAGCCCATTGCTCTTGTCAGTACATTTTGTCTTGTCACGCTTGTACTTCCAGGGATTGGTAGTTGATTATGTAGCATCAATCTGCATCTTATCTTCATTATCCTCTATCCCTTCCAGTATTATCATATCTATAATTACTCTCTACAAAATGTAGAGTACAAGCAATGCTTATGAAGAAGATTCTGTGCTGAAATTCTTGAGTTATCCTTCCCTTGACATGGAGAAGGGCATTATAAAGCCGGTGTTAACTGTTAATGTAAGTCAGTCCTTCTAAAGCCTTTATCCTCAAATGCTGTTTAATTTGCTCATACTCCCTATCGTTTACTGCTGTTTAGTTTGCTGTTTCTACCAAAATGCATGTTCGTAAGAACCGTAAGTTCTAAGTTTTACTTGCAAAACCAAATTCCTTATTCATACCATGCACATTACTTAATACTCCCTATATGTATGCTTGTTTCTGTGGATCTATAATCCAGTGTGTGGTGAAGCAGCCCACGTTTGCACCTTGTCATCTCCTGTTTTATCTTACTGATGTGGCTGATGATATGAACAACATGCCATGCACATTATCCAAAATAGATACAATGATTTTCTTTGCCCTTCATCTATGCTTGTTATGTTGACATGGTAATCCAGTAGTGTGGTGAAGCTCCCCGCATTATGAACAATGCCAAATTATGCTATTGATATTTTGAACTTACTCTTTATTTTCTAATTTGAAATTGGATAGAATTGACAGAACAGTTATCATCTTTGTTTATACACGTGCAAAACCTGTCATCTCTTTGCTTTGTTTCAGGGTGATATGCCTGATGGCATGCACAAGTCTGCTGAAGGCTGTGAGACAAACCCAACATATATTGCAGCAAAGAAGGCAAAACATCTTGAAGATAGCGAGACAACCCCAAAGTCTTGTCTTGATGCATTGTTCAAGTTACTTGAGACTAACAGTCAGACAAGCTCACAGAATTCGTTGTCTGAATCAGTTCGACTTCTTCAGTCCCAAGTTCTAGCAGAAAGGCATTCTGCAACTCAACTTCGACTTGAAGTCCTATCTCTAAGAAAGATTGCGAAGAACACCAATGAGAACCTCATTGCTAAACAACTACACCTGGAAGCTATGACCGACATGCTAGGTCGGTCTCACAGCCTTGCTCAGCAGCTTGCGCAGCAGCTCCCCCGCAAGGCTAACCTTTCTTGAACTGTCTTGGAAGTGGTCTCGGTTCAGTATTATTTTGTTACGCTGCAATGGTGCCCAGTTTTTGTAATCTTCTTCTTCGTTGCACTTTATGATCACTGGTGGCGAACTTTGATGCCCAGTGGATGTAATATGTGTAATAGCCGTGATAGCCTAGCATAAGTTGCTTGCTTATTTATTTCCTTGTTGTCTTGTTTATTTGTTTGCTTGTAGTCAGTGCAGTTCTTTTTCCGCGGTTTGCTAGTGGCTGCAATAACCTATTTTTTAAAACTAGGCCACAATAACCATGGGCTAATATTTACTGTAGTGACACTGGGTCTCCTACGGGCCGTAGAAACAGTGGGCCTTCTATGGGCCGTAGAAACAGTAGGCCTTCTACGGACCGTAGAAACAATGGGCCTTCTACGGGCCATAGAAACAATGGGCCTTCTACGGGCCGTATCATCAATGGGCCTTATACGGGGTGTATGATCGATTGGCCAAACATGGGCCAATAACAGGCCGCATTATGGCCGTAAACGGGCTAGAGTTGGAATCGTTCGTTCATGGGCCGACCATAACGGGCCATCGTTAATAGGCCGTATTTGATGAAGCTATGAAAACGACCCAACGTATTAACGGACCACAAACGGGCCGACTGTAACCACGGGCTGAATTTGGCCCACAAGCAGTAAGTAAACGAATGCTGGAAATGAGCCCAAGAATAAATGGGCTCTGAGAAGGCCGAAAGATAACATGGGCTGGAAACGACCCAATGGAATAATGGGCCGTTAATGGGTATAAAGTGATACACTGTTCATTACGGGCCAGTTTCACCACGGGCCGTTAATGGGTGTAAAGTGATACACTGTTCATTACGAGCCAGTTTCACCACGGGCCGTTAATAGGCCAAGAGTTACATAGGGCCTCATATGGGCCGAAAGACGTCATGGGCCATACATGGGCCAGAAGTGAAAACGGGCTGGAATCATATTGGATGGCCCAGATGACGCTACTGGGCCTAATTCGGATAGGGCGTAACGGGCCTGGGGTTAGCGGGCTGTAAATGGGCTATATGCGAACAGGCCGTTAACAGGCTTTCCATGGGCCGTCCTGCCACCTTTTGACCAAGTCAAACGGGCCGGCCTTTTCACAGGAATGGGCCTCTGTTGGGCCGTGCCACGTGTCGACGTATCATAGGCGCCTTCTGTCAATTGAGTGGATGACATCTGTCCCAACGATGAGCCGACACGTGTTTCCTCCAGCCAATGATGATTTTACACGTGGAAAATCCCCATTGGTCGGGGCTGTTAACGGGTTATCGGATCCAAAACCTGACCCGATAGCTTAATGGCGTTCCGTTACGGTGGATGCCACGTGTCGGTCACCCTTGACGAAAGCACTTCTGTGACGAGCGATTTATCGTCATGGAAGTGGACACTTCCGTGATGATAATTTTGGTAATGTCATGGAACACTTCTACGACAGCACAGGTATGACTATCTTGATTCTGTCATAAATTTGTCATGGATGTACATGCATGACAAAAAACGCGACCTACTGTGACAAACACGTATCATCACGGAAGTGTATTTGTTTTTGTAGTGGATGAACCAGAGCGCACAGAGAAATACTATTCCTTCCGTTCTCTCCATATGTGGCTCACATGCATTTTGAAACTAAAGTAGGAACGTTTAGCTGACAAATTAAACATCTCTCAATTTTACTAATATCAGCCTAATATCATATTTGAATTTGTACAACTGTGGCACCCCGGCCCAGAGCGACCAGTTTACCCTGCATTGCCATCCTAGAGACCATGTCTTCTGGCAACACACAACATCTTGGTACAGAAAACAACCGCTTTATTGATGCTAGCGGATCAGAGTTTATATTACAACAGATGTCGAGGCCAAGCGGCACGCACGGTGCGGCTGAACAATATTTACATTATTTAGTGAACATAAAGGGGCCTCGATCATGACAACTACGCGGCAGCGGAACAACGTCATAGCGGAAGCTCCATAGCACAGGGACACCGATGTGGACACGATCTAGACCCGGACAACACTTCTTTCCAACGAGACTTTCCTGAAATCTGGCATGATACGCCAGGTCAGCACATTGAATGTACTTGCAAGCTCACAACAGACATAACCATAATGACAAACAATATCATGATAATTAACCAATTAATAATAATGCAACACCATATGTCCAACATGCTGTGATCGTGCTCAAACGTCCCTCGGGACGGACTTACCAACCGTGATCATTTACGGATCACAAACAAATCACCATCGTGGTCTTGTCAAGAGTAACTCGTGATCCAATATTTGGTCTTGAACATCTCGATGGCCTTTCCGCCATCATCAACAGTGCAAAGTTCATAACTTAGTGTGCAAATTTATTAAACGTTGACTCATGGTGGGACCTACTACGAGGCGTCCGTGACCGTGGACTCGGCTATCGATAGATTATACACTTTGCAGAGGTAGCACACTGTACCCACACCACGTAACCCATGGCCTCGCACTCCCATTCGGGTGGACCAACGGCATTCCGACAAAACCCATCCATTGCCATGACACTCTCCCGGCCACTCCGACCCAATCCCCAATGGGCTAGTCCTGGGTGGCCCCGTGTCTACCAAAGAAACAACGACCACCGTCGTGGCCAAAACGATCCCACTCGGGGACCCGGTACCATAATCTCAACAACGGGCACACAAGATTATGCCTGCTTACCGGGCCAGGGTAAGCATGCCCATAACCTTCCCTAGTTGGAGGCACCGACCAGAGGCATGTCAATGGACCGAATCAAGGCCTTCCCACAAAGGCAAATGTGGTTGTACTGGGAAAAACTCGATTCAGCGGCACCATGACCCAGTCAACGATATATTCAAGTTGAGTTATATTTAGGTTCAACTTAAAATGAAATGACCGGTGTCATAGCATGCCATGAAATGCAATACTACACATGCATCACATATTAACGAAGATGACTGATGTCAACCATATTCACACTAAGCATAAACATCAACAACTTATATTACTTTCCTGGTCAGGGTAACTCTCACTTTAACAAGATATTTTGTAGCAAGTTTTATTATTTTTCTCATGCAAGAAAATAACTTCGATTAATTTCTCATATGCATAGCAAAAATTATACTATCATCACCACAAGCAAATCCTAATTTCTTTACCAACAAAGTTAGGTTCAAACATTCTGTAAATCAAGCAAAATAGCTAAACAAGCACTTAACAGAATATTTTCTAGCAAATTTTACTATTTTATTTGTGCAAGAAAATAACTTTAAGTAATTACTCATATGCATAACAAATCATTTTATCTTTACCATAAGTAGATCTTAGTTTCTTTACCAACTACGCTAGTTTCAAACATTCTGTATATCAAGCAAAATAACTAACAAACACTTAATAGAATATAAATAACATAATAGTTATTTAAATGCATGGATTAATCATTTCATTCAAGTAAGAAAATCATAAATATTGAAATGACAACATGAAAATGTTGATGTGGCTTGCCTTAGTGCAGATGAGGTTCACAAGCCTTCTGGTGATCCTCAAGACAAGCCTCACCCTCTGAAAATGATTTTAAATAAAAGAAGAAGATATCAAGAACACTTCTGAAAATCACCAGAAAATCTAGGCAGCACAGAAAAATCTCATTTTTGGTGAGCCGCTAGATTTCTTTGCAAAGAACACAATGCAAAAAGAATCAATTCATTTGGACTTATGGTTGAAGAGTTATGGCTGCTTGAAGCTTTCTGTAAATTCAAATGAATTTGAATAAAAATAAAACAAACTAGGGTGGGTGACGTCGAAGGCGTAAAGCCCAGGGGCGCCACCACTTGTACCGCTTCAGGCGCGTACAGAGTGGCTAACTAGCGAGCCCCGCTAGTCAGGTGAGGAGGAGGGGGAGAAGGAAACAGAGGGGGTCGCGGCTTCGCCGGAGCTCTCGCCGGCGACGAGGGCTCCTTGGCCAAAACGAGAGGGAGGGATTTAGAGAGGGGACGGAGGCGCACCTGCCCGTACCCGTAGTGTAGCTAGGGGTGGTCGGACGGCGTCGGAATCGACCTCGCAAGCGGAGGAAGAACACGGTGGTCGCCAGAGATGAGGAAGACGACGAGCAGAGGCAACTCCAGGGGCTTCAAGTGGTCGGAACAGCTTCACTGACGACAGGCGGAGGCTCTGGATGGGTCGCCCTGGCCTGAGAGGGGCTGGAGCTACCGCGACGACCAGAGGGGATCGCTGGCGAGCTCGAGCTCGGGGACAGCGGCCCGCGGCCTCCCGGCCGGGCTACGGTTGCCTACATGCTAGAGGAGTCGGTGGGAGTGGTGGATGGTGCTCGAGGAGGCTGGGGGCGGCTCCATTTATAGGCGAGCGGAGAGTGGGATTCGGGCTCAGCCGGTGGACACCGGCCCACGGCGCCCGGCGACGAGCGGCGTAAGTGAGAGGGGGAGAAGGCGAAGCAGGTCACGCGGCGACTGTTGGCGAACGAGGACGAGCACAAGAGCGAGGAGAAGGCGAAGAGCACAGTGCGCACCGCACTGTTGTGTTGGCCGGACCGTGCCCGTGCTCGCTGCGGCGAGCTCCGGCGTTGGCGAGCGCCAGGGGGAGTTGATGGTATTGAGACGAGGATGGTGGCGAAGTTTGGCACGCTCGGGCAGACGGGGGAAGCGAGCACGCGCGAAAAGAGCGCTCGGCGGCACTCAGAGCACATCGACACGCAGGCATGGCATGGTGGACACGCGTGGTCACCGCGCGAACTCTTCCCTCAGGCCAACCTACGTCCAAAAATCATGTCTGGCTTGTTGTTCGTGGTGGTTTTGAAGTTTACCATGCTTTGGTTTGGATTCAGGTGCAATAGAGGAGTTTTTACAAGCCAAGTAAGTTTCTGATCAGTAACTTTGAGAGGTTACTGAGGTCAAATGGCTGGGAGTTGGGGGCTGTCCTTTATAGGTTAGCCATGATCTACTAAGGTGAAGATGCACAAGAAAATCCAGGCACAATGGAGCAAGTAAAATGATAGTTGCTGTAGAAACCACCATTTCTGTCCAGAACAGAAAATATTTTCTGTAGCAAAGGTATTCCAAAAAGTGATGACATATTTTTGTTCAGGAAGGTGTCCTAGGGTTCAAAGAATATTTTTGAATTATCTCAGATTTTTCTCGGCCATAAAAATTGGGGTTGCTTTGGAGCATATTGAACTAGCTAGGGTTTTTGAGAGGAAAATGAATATTTTTCATTTAAGAAAAATATTCCAAAGATTATTTTGGGGGTGGATTAGAAGGGAAATGATGATTAGGGAGGGAAATGAAGCACTTGGGTGAAAGCCAAGGATACCCAAGTGTTTAAGTCCATATGAAAAGATTCAAAATTTCCAAATTTCAGAATAACTCCAAATGAAAATCAGGCAAATGAGAGGGGGCAAAAACCAGGCTGTCACAAACCACCCCCACTTAGAATGAATCTCGTCCTCGAGATTCGGTTGCTTGGGAAAACCACTCTGGATAATGAGCCCTTAGGAATTCTTCCCGCTCCCAAGTTGATTCTGATTCTGTGTGATGGTCCCACTGAACCTTGTAGAATTTTCTTACTTTACTGCGAGTGACCCTTTCCATCTGATCCAAAATTCTAAACGGTCTTTCTTCATAGGTCAAATCATTTGCCAATTCTACCTCAGCCATAGCAGTCCTTTTCTCAGGCGGGGATATGCAACGTCTTAATTGTGAAACATGAAACACGTTATGCACATCTGCCAATTCAGCGGGTAGTTCCAACTGATATGCAACAGTACCCACTCGGGACATAACCGGGAATGGACCAATAAATCTGGGTGCCAATTTTCCACGGGTCTGGAATCTCTTGATGCCTTTCATAGGAGTGACTCGGAGGTATACGTGTTCTCCGGGTTCAAAATTGATCTGTCGGTGCTTTGCATCATAATAACTTTTCTGTCGAGATTTGGCCAATTGCAATCTGTCTCTGATTTCCTTAACTTGTTTCTCAGCTTCCATCATGAGATCTGTTCCGAAGATACGGCTATCTCCAGTTTGAGACCAATTTAAAGGAGTGCGGCACTTATGGCCATACAGAGCTTCATACGGTGACATCTTTAGACTGGTCTGGAAGTTGTTGTTATAAGAAAACTCGGCATGGCAAGCAGTCTTCCCATTTAGGTCCTTGGGCTAAAGCACAGGCTCGCAACATATCTTTGAGTATTTGATTTACCCGCTCTGTCTGTCCATCTGTCTGAGGATGATAAGCAGTACTATATTTCAGCGCTGTCCCCAAGGCTTGATGGAGACGTGACCAAAAAGCGGAGGTAAACAGGGAACCTCGGTCGGAAGTGATGGTTCGGGGTACTCCATCCAGACTGACTATTCTGGATACATACAGCTATGCAAGTTGATCCGCTCGGTATCTGGTGCTGATCGAAATGAAGTGAGCAACCTTGGTTAAGGTGTCCACTATGACCCAGATTGCATCCTTGCCTCGCTGAGTCTTAGGCAGTCCTGTAATGAAATCCATACAAACGTCATCCCATTTCCATTGCGAAACTGGCAGCGGTTGGAGAAGTCCGGCTGGCTTCTGATGTTCTGCCTTCACCTTGTTGCATATGTCGCAACAGGCCACAAAATAGGCAACGTCTTTCTTCATTCCATCCCACCAGAATATTTGTCTAAGGTCTTCATACATTTTCGTACCTCCCAGGTGAATGGAATATGAGGATTCGTGTGCTTCCGACAAGATTTTCTGCTTTAAGTCAGGCTGATTGGGTACACAAATCCTTCCACGGAATCGGAGGGTACCGAATTTGTCCTTGGAGAAATCTGGGGTCTGATCTGCCATCGGGCTCTTGGCACATTTTTGCAGCTTGATGTCCGCTGGCTGGGCCTTGCGGATCTCTTCCTCAAGTGTGGGGGTAACTTCCAAAATATTAGCGAGGCCAGCATCCACTATGACCAGGTTGAGCTGAGCGATCTCCTCTTGGAGTTCGGGAGGCAGGGATTTCAATATGACATTTAAGCTGACACGCTTTTGACTGAGTGCATCGGCAACCACGTTGGCCTTACCCGAGTGGCAATTTATTGCAAGATCATAATCCTAGACCAACTCTAGCCATCTTCGTTGACGGAGATTTAAATCCGGCTGAGTAAATATGTATTTAAGACTTTTGTGATCGGTAAAAATTTGGCACCTTTTTCCAATGAAGCAGTGTGTCCAAATTTTTAGCGCATGAACCACCGCAGCCAATTCCAGATCATGAGTGGGATAATTTCCCTCGTGGGGTCGTAGCTGTCACGATGCATATGCTACTACCTTGATGTCTTGAATAAGTACGCAACCAAGGCCTTGCCTGGAGGCGTCACAATAGACATCAAAACTGCGATAAATGTTTGGAAGAGTCAATACAGGTGCGGTTGTCAGCCGTATCTTTAGCTCATTGAATCTTTTCTCACAGTCCTCCATCCATTCAAACTTCTTATCCTTTTTGAGCAGCTCCGTCATGGGTTTAGCAATCTTGGAAAACCCTTCAATGAAACGACGGTAATATCCAGCTAATCCGAGAAAACTCTGGATCTGCGTCACGGTCGTGGGCGGCAACCAATCGAGCACATCCTTTACTTTGCTCGGGTCCACGGCTATACCTTCGGCGGATAGTACATGTCCGAGAAACCCAACTTGCTTGAGCCAAAATTCGCATTTACTGAATTTGGCGTATAGCTGATGGTCGCGGAGTCGTTGTACCACTGCTCGGAGGTGATCCTTGTGCTCCTCTTCACCCTTGGAGTAAATGAGGATGTCATCGATGAAGACTACCACGAATTTGTCGAGGAAGTCCATGAATACTTTGTTCCTCATATGCATGAAGAAAGCAGGGGCATTGGTGAGACCAAAGGACATCACTGTATATTCATAAAGACCGTACCGAGTAGTGAATGCAGTCTTAGGAATATCTTCCTTTTTAATCTTGAGCTGATGATATCCGGTCCGTAAATCGATCTTAGAGAATACTTTAGCCCCACTGAGCTGATCAAACAGATCATCAATCCTTGGCAGCGGATATTTATTTTTGCTGGTGACCTCATTCAGCTGGCGGTAATCTACGCACATGCGGAGGCTGCCATCCTTTTTGTCCACGAAAATAGCAGGTGATCCCCATGGTGAAGAGCTGGGACGAATATATCCTTTCTGGAGCAGTTCATCAAGTTGTTTCTTTAGCTCCACTAATTCTGATGAGGGCATCCGGTAATACTTCTTGTATGACGGTGCAGTTCCGGGCACAAGATCTATTGCAAATTCCAGCTCTCGATCTGGTGGCATGCCTGGCAGTTCTTCTAGAAATACATCAGGGTACTCGCTGACCACAGGAATTAATTCCCACTCTGGCACAGTGGTGAAAACCAATTCTTGCTTGGGTATATTCTTGCGAGCATAGAATTTGGTAGTCTGCCCATTCAGACTGGTCAAAGTGACTTCTCGTGTTGCGTTGTTTATGCAAACTTGATATTGGGTCAACCAATTCATACCCAATATAATATCCAACTTTGCAGACTCAATAATTATCAGAGAGATTGGAAAGTAGACTCTGTTGATATTGATTTCCAAATCACGCAGACCAGATTGCTCTTGAGTAAAGATCCCGGGGTTTGTACCAGCATATTTTTGCCCAAAAGCGAACAAGGAAATTTGTTTTGGGCAGCAAAACTCCGAGAAATAAAAGAATGGGAAGCCCCAGAGTCAAATAAAATTACGGCAGGTATGTCATTAACAGAAAACATACCAATGACGACTTCGGGGTTCTCTTGGGCTTCATCGGCTGAGAGATGATGCACGTGCCCAGTAAAGTTTTGCTGGGTCGGGCATGACTCTATAAATTTGACTTGTGACCTGAATGGGGCATTCGCCTTGTTGTTCTTGGGGCACTGTCTGGCATAATGTCCGTTCTGCCCACAACTGAAGCAAGAATTATTGCGCTGACGCTCCTCATGCATTGGGTTGGTCACGACATTCTTGACTTGAGTGGTGGTCTAGTTAACATTTTGTTGCCAATTTGGCTTGTATTCCACCTGAGTCTGCTGCCAGGTACGAGCCTTTTGCACTGGTTGCCCATCCTTCTTTGGCTCAAACTTGCGCTTGTGGTCGTTGTTAACAGGCCTATTATCTGATATAAGCTTGTGCTCCCGTTCAGCAATGAAAGCCTTGTTCACCAGAGTTTGGAAATCTGGGAAATCAAACATATTGAGAGTACACCGGAGTTGCGGATTTAAGCCTCCAAGAAATCTGTCAATCTTCCTTTCTTCGGTGGCCACTTCATAAAGGGAGTAACGGGCCAGATGATTAAATTTTTGCAAATATTCACCCACCGACTGACTTCCTTGGATGAGTGCAAGAAATTCACGCTGTTTGTCTTCATAACTCCAGTAGGGATATGATATTTCCGGAACCGATCCTTAAATTTTTCCCAGGTGATTTCTTCATCAACAGGCCACATGGCTTTTGCATTTTCCCACCGTATGGCAGCAGCGCCTTCAAGGTAATGAGTTGCAAATGGAACTTTATCATTTTCTTCAGTACGAGCAATCTCAAGCTTTTTCTCAATGGTACGCAACCAATCGTCTGCATCCAATGGGTCAACAATCTGACTGAAACTGGGTGGCTTGGTCCTTTGAAAACCTGACAACTTTGAGTAATGACCGTTCTGATTTCCATTCTGTCCAACCATAGCTTGCACACTTCTTAATATTTCAATCAGATCATTGTTCCTTCTTTCCTCAAACAAACGCAGAATTTGCTCGGTGGAGGCGGTGGCGGAACGTACGGCTCGGGAGAATGTCCTGCCTGTCGTGCGGAACGACGAACAGGAGTTACCTCCCGAACGTTGCTACTGCTGCCTCCCCTCATCATCCTATTGTGGATTTTTCCCAAGACAACGCAATCGAGATGAGAAACATCCAATAATAATTTGGGGAAAAACCAGCAACAAATCCCGAAAGAAAACAAAAGAGCGAAAGGAAATATGGCGAATAAAGTCCCAACATAATTATACATAGACTCATACATGAAAGATAAAAACATGCCAGGTTCAACTACTCTCATACATGCAACGAAACATCATGACTCGTACGACTACATGCGTACATCATCCGGATGACTGCGAATACTCAGAGGTACTACTGCTCTGCTGGTGCTGCGGTGTCCTCCCCTGAAGCGGACTCGGATCCTGAACTGACGAGGTTAACGGAAACCTCCGGGTTAAAGGTAACACGACGGCGCTGCCTCGAGGGCTCTCCCTCAGGGACAGGGGTAGGATGAAGCATCGGGGCTACAGGAGTAGTGAGAAGTGAAACCCACTCGGCAGGAGCACTGAGAGGATTCACTGCCGAGACGCCCATGCTACTCGGAGGAGTAACTGGCAAAATAGGGGAACTAGAACTGACTGGAATATACGGAGTAAATCCCAGAGAAGATGGAGCAGTGCCAGATCTAGTAGAGACTAAAGCAGCGGCTAAAGCAGTACGGGCACGAGTGGGCTCTTGAGCGAGCTCGTGGATCAGAAGATAGCTAGCGGTGACATATCGAGCAAGGTGGATAGCAGCACTATCAGACTCCAGATCAATGATAGGGAAACGGACACGACCATTGTCGTGCAGAGAAGGATAGTAGTAGAAACCTGGGTTGTTGTGCATTCGGACCTCGTTGTAGCGAAGCTCGACAAGAACCTCCCATGTGGCAAACTGGACAGCCTGAGAAGCGGTAGGGCGTAACCGCTCCGAGAAGTACGAGTGTAAGAGCCGGAATCGGAACTGGTGCGCAGAGTAACCACTGCGTGATACTCATACACTGAGTCTGCTAGACGCTCCTGGTACACACGATAGACTGGGTCGTCTCCGAGAGGGTACAGCCGACGCCACACGTTGCGAAGGAGGTGCGGTGACGTGTACGGCATTAGCTGCAACTGGCATGGATACGGCACCGGAGCCATCTACACTCACAACCATTAGCAGGTAAGCATACAAAAATAAACCAAATGCCTGCAATGCAACAACCAGCTATAACTGCTACCAGCACTCAAACTTACTCGTGTCTAGCGTCCAGTTAACACGTCATAGTCTAGCATGGCCTACAGTCAGCGCGGCTCTGATACCAAGCGTTGTGGCACCCCGGCTCAGACCGACCGGTTTACCCTGCATTGCCAGCACAGAGACCATGTCTTCTGCCAACACGCAACATCTTGGTACAGAAAACAACCTCTTTATTGATGCTAGCGGATTAGAGTTTATATTACAACAGATGTCGAGGCCAAGCGGCACGCACGGTGCCGCTGAACAATATGTACATTATTTAGTGAACATAAAGTGGCCTCGATCATGACAACTATGCGGCAGCGGAACAACGTCGTAGCGGAAGCTCCATAGCACAGGGACACCGATGTGGACACGATCTAGACCCGGACAACACTTCTTTCCAATGAGACTTTCCTGAAATTTGGCATGATACGCCAGGTCAGTACATTGAATGTACTGGCAAGCTCACAACAGACATAATCATAATGACAAACAATATCATGATAATCAACCAATTAATAATAATGCAACACCATATGTCCAACATGCTGTGATCATGCTCGAACGTCCCTTGGGACGGACTTACCAACCGTGATCATTTACGGATCACAAACAAATCACCATCGTGGTCTTGTCAAGAGTAACTCGTGATCCTTACGGCGATCACAACCACGACCAATACTTGGTCTCGAACATCTCGATGGCCTTTCCGCCATCATCAACAGTGCAAACTTCATAACTTAGTTTGCAAATTTATTAAACGTTGACTCATGGTGGGACCTACTACGAGGCGTCCGTGACCGTGGACTCGGCTATCGATAGATTATACACTCTGTAGAGGTAGCACACTGTACCCACACCACGGAACCCATGGCCTCGCACTCCCATTCGGGTGGACCAATGGCATTCCGACGAAACCCCTCCATTGGCTCTCCGGAGCTCTCGCCGGCGACAAGGGCTCCTTGGCAAAAACGAGAGGGAGGGATTTAGAGAGGGGACGGAGGCGCACCTGCCCGTACCCGTAGTGTAGCTAGGGGTGGTCGGACGGCGTCGGAATCGACCTCGCAAGCGGAGGAAGAACGCGGTGGTCGCCGGAGATGAGGAAGACGACGAGCAGAGGCAACTCCAGGGGCTTCAAGTTGTCGGAACAGCTTCACCGACGAGAGGCGGAGGCTCTGGATGGGTCGCCCTGGCCTGAGAGGGGCTGGAGCTACCGCGACGACCAGAGGGGATCGCCGGCGAGCTCGAGCTCGGGGACGGCGGCCCGCGGCCTGCCCGGCCGGGCTACAGTTGCCTACGTGCTAGAGGAGTGGGTGGGAGTGGTGGATGGTGCTCGAGGAGGCTGGGGGCGGCTCCATTTATAGGCAAACGGAGAGGGAGGTTCGGGCTCCGCCGGTGGACAACTGTCCATGGCGCCCGACGACGAGCGACGTTAGTGAGAGGGGGAGAAGGCGACGCAGCTCACGCGCCGACTGTTGGCGAACGGGGACGAGCACAGGAGTGAGGAGAAGGCGACGAACACAGTGCGCACCGCACTGTTGTGTTGGCCAGACCGTGCCCGTGCTTGCTGCGGCGAGCTCCGGCGTCGGTGAGTGCAAGGGGGGAGTTAGTGGCGTTGAGACGAGGATGGTGGCGAAGTTTGGCACGCTCGGGCAGACGGGGGAAGCGAGCACGCGCGAACAGAGCGCTCGGCGGCACTCAAAGTGCGTCGACATGCAGGCATGGCATGGTGGACACACGTGGTCACCGCGCGAACTCTTCCGTCAGGCCAGCCTACGTCCAAAAATCATGTCTGGCTTGTTGTTCATGGTGGTTTTGAAGTTTACCATGCTTTGGTTTGGATTCAGGTGCAGTAGAGGAGTTTTTACAAGCCTAGTAAGTTTCTGATCAGTAACTTTGAGAGGTTACTGAGGTCAAATGGCTGGGAGTTGGCGGCTATGCTTTGGAGGTTAGCCATGATCTACTAAGGTGAAGATGCACAAGAAAATCGAGGCACAATGGAGCAAGTAAAATGGTAGTTGCTATAGAAACCACCATTTCTCTCCAGAACAGCAAATATTTTCTATAGCAAAAATATTCCAAAAAATGATGAAATATTTTTGTTCAGGAAGGTGTCCTAGGGTTCAAAGAATATTTGTGAATTATCTCAGATTTTTCTCGGCCATAAAAATTGTGGTTGCTTTGGAGCGTATTGAACTAGCTAGGGTTTTTGAGAGGAAAATGAATATTTTTTATTTAAGAAAAATATTCCAAAGATTATTTTGGGGGTGGATCAGAAGGGAAATGATGATTAGGGAGGGAAATGAAGCACTTGGGTGAAATCCAAGGATACCCAAATGTTTAAGTCCATATGAAAAGATTCAAAAACTCCAAATTTCAGAATAACTCCAAATGAAAATCAGGCTAATAAGAGGGGGCAAAAACCAGGCTGTCACAACAACTAAGCTTGTTTAGCTCGATGGGTGGAGCAGTGCTATTACGACATGAACCACGTAGGCTGATCGTGGTCATCATAAAATGGGGAAACTGTAAGCATGATGAGTATAGTGTTGACCGTGGCAGTGGGATGGCAGATCTGAAGCTGCAAACCGCGCAAAGGGTAGTTAGCAACCGATATTTGCTTTGAAATAACAACTAAGATTTGGTATGGACAAGAAAGTACAGTCAACAAGTGACAAAGAAATGCAATTCTGCTGTCTCTCTATATGTCGCGACATGCATTTGGAAACTCAAGTGGGATCTTTAGCTAACCAATTAAATGTGTCTGTTAACTAATATCAGTATCATATCACAATCATATTTGAACAACTAAGCTTTTGAATTTTGAGTGTTGTGTTGTTTAGCTTGAAGGGTGGAGTAACGCTAGTATGACAGAAAGCACCTACGCAGATCATAGTAGAGTAGATAAAAGGGGAAAACCCTAAGCATCAAGAGTAAAATCGGGAAAGTGGAACTAGCTGGACCAGTGGGTGGCGCACATGCTTTTTGAAACGAATATAGGAACATTAGGTGACCAATTAAATGTTCTCTATTTTAGTAATATGAGCATCATATCATATTCATATTTCAACACGTAAGCTTTGGAATTATGAGTGGCATGTTGTTTCGCTTGATGGGTTGAGGTCTTGAGGAGCAGTGCTAGCACGACATGAAGTAGTGAAGCACCTACGATGATGGTAGTGAATATAAAGGGGGGAAACCATAAGCTTTACGAGTATAGTGACCGTGACATGGCGGATCTGAAGGTGCAAACCGGACAAAGCTACTTCGCAACCAATGTTTGCATTCAACTAGCCACTAAGATTTGGTACGGACAAGAAAAGTACAGTAAACTATTTAAGATCTATTTTCTGGGTGAGATCAATAACTTAAGCACATATGGAAGAGTACCACCTCTCTTGCGACGCTGTGTAGGCCCGTGCTGATACGTTGAGGGTGCTGCGGGTGCGATGGCTGTCGGCGGCGGTGAAGAAGACTTTAGATGGCAGACGGCCGGGTTGGGGGATAAATCCTGTTGCCGTGGCCGAGGCGGTCGTAGGAGCGGCAACGGCAAAGTGGACGACGGCGCCGATGAAGCGAGACGACACGATGAAAGGATCCTAGTCCGGCGCCGTGGATGAGAGACGTCCATCTCTTGGAGTGGACGACGGGGTAGGGGTAGCGGCTCCGGCAAGGTGGAGGATGGGGTGGCGGACAGAGGAGGCTGGCCGCAGTGGGGAGGTTGTCGTGGTGCCGACGGTGTATGAATGGGGAAATGGAGGGCGAGGGGGGATCTCAAACTTTGGGACGCGCTTGTCTGAAATGTGGGAAAGTTACGAACTTATCCCCCGTTTAAAATTTCGGACATCACGTCGGTTGGGGATAGGACGGTAATCTCGCATCTCCCAAATATTTGCCGGTAACGATTTTGGACGAGGAGAGGGTGTTTTGCCGCCCACGGTTGGCGCCCACGGTATATGAAAGGGGCTGACAGGTAGGGCGGTTGTGTCACGTCTGAGGGAAGTTACACATCTGCCCCTATTTAAAATATTAGCCGACATCGATTTCGGACGAGGAGAGTTTGTTTTGCTGCCCACCGTGGATGAATGGGGAAATGGATGGAGAGACACGTGTCTTTCGGACGAGCTTGAATCAAATGTGTTTTGTCGCCCACGTTTGGCGCCCACCGTGTCTGAATGGGCTCAGAGGCCGTCGTGTCATGTCTGATTGAAGTTACTAGTCTACCCCTATCGACAGCAGTGTAAATCCGGTCGATAAGGATGTCAAGTGTCAGGGGTAGACAGTAATTTCCATCTCGCAAACACTTGCTTCGGGCAGCCAACAAATGATAGTGTGTGTTTAGCCCCTTCGTTCAAAACTTAGGAGAATTAGCATTCACGTTTGCCCTGGGCATGGCAACTAAATCCAAATCCAATTTTTATTCGATTACGAATATCCACAGATAATTCTACGTTTTGTTATTTATTTCTTCAAAACCACAACAAAGATTTATTCCACCTTTATATATGATTATGATTTAGAAATGCTGTGATCTTCGAATTCAGTAGGTTGGATACACTTTGAGTCAAACAGTTATTTCATCCAATACAATATGCTCACACGAAAAACAGTTCACCTTATGTCAATCATACAAGTACTGAGGATTACCTCGCCTAAAAAATTCGGATCATTACAACACATGGACAACATAGGGGGTCTTACAACATAATCCATTCAGAGACATGACACAACATGCAAGTACAATAATCTAATGACAATTTCAACTGCTATCTAAAGAAGAACTGGGATTACCCTGGGCTTCAGATAGCAGAAGCAGCAGGACCTCCTCCGTCTTCAAATGCAACATTCTTACTTCCTCCAATTCTTGGGTTGCTTGCATAATGCGTGCAGCTAATTGCATAATTTCTAGCTTCAAGATCGAGATTACCTCATTCATGGCAGCCACACCATCTCTTTCTGCCTCTAGTAGAGCCTCAAGAACTATAATATCTGTGCTCAGACTGCTCTCCGGCGGTGTTGCCTCTGAACTGCTACCATCTGGTAACATGGATGGCGCACTGCTTCCACAAATAGATTCTGGGGTTGTACATTGTGTCCTAGTGTGAACGGCATCCTGAAAGGTTTCCGCTGGACATAAGTAAGAGATAGTTATCGCATGATCCAGGCAGTAAGCTTACATGGTAAACGACATACGAATTATTGCCGAGCATGGCAAGCTATATTTAAATGGTTCGAAGCAGCATCAGCCGAAAAGAAATTAAAATGGTAAGATGAAACTAGGGATGTAAGTGGCAAATAAACGACATCCGCCAGTCCCATCTAGTTAGTTTTTGCTAGCTCCCTGGTTCATTTTCCTCAAAAAACAAAAACTCTTTTGAACTATCATACCACTAGTGGACTTTAATCGGGATTAACCGGGACCCAGTTGACATCCCTAGTTGAAAGGGAGTGTACCACCGCTATATTTAAGTTGCCAAGGCATCTAAGCAGTTGAAATAATCTGAGAAAGCACTTAACAGTGTGGCCTCATATAAACTACGAAGACAGTCTTGTGATGAAGTTCAGAGGAAAAGTTAAGGACTCAAATAAACTAGGCATGCATTTCTTTATGATAGTACAGCAGGCACTGCTGACATATTGGCCAACTCAGGTATAGCGTAACAAGTAACAAACAAGCATTCGAATCAAGCAATACAGCAAAGCAGACAACTGAACTATTTGTTATTCTGTAGGATTACAGGTTGAGGGCACAAGCCAAGAAAGCAGCCGACACGCATTACATTTCACATGTACTAAAACACACTGGCTTACCATATGTTGCTGTGAAGCCTCGCTGCTGTTGCAATGTTCTTTGAAGATATCGTCAGCATCCCGTGGTTGCAAATCTACTTGTTGTAGTTTATTCTGCACCCTCTATTTAGGTAAAATTAATTTTAATCGCATGCACTGGTTCAAGAATTATCATCAATGGTTCATCTAAACTAATGAAAGAAGGGTGTGTGCATACACGATAATATATCTGCTTCCCTCTATTTTTATGCTTGTTCGAGGTGCCAGCCCCAAAAGAACAAATATTTTGCTTGATGGGGTTGGCAGCTCCATAATTAATAGAAGCATCAAATTAGTCATGCAACTTGGGAAGATCAAGAACACACAAAAAAGTAATGAACAGAGGCTCGTAGCAGTGATGTAATAGCTAGCATCAGAAAATGTAGGGTAAAACGAACAAAAACCAGCGGAACCACATGCTAGTTTGCTGATGTGTAATTAAGCATAGAGAACATGAAGCAGTCTGATGGAACCAACAGGTGGCATCAGAACAACACCATTATCATAAATATAGCATGCAAGAAGTAAAATAGTAGGCAGTGATATCTAGGAAGTACAGTAATACTTAGGACAAAACTAAAGCATATTAACTATATGTGCACTGGTATGTAATTTAGCACATGTAACATGTTCACTGCCAGAAGTATGGCCCTACAGGTGCAAGCAGAATAACGCGTCTCATGAAAAACTGAATGATGCCCTGAAGAAATTCAAAGGTGCGGTGCTTATGCTAAGAAAGTGAACGTAGGCGCCGGCCGTTGGATAATAGTACCTGATTCTCGGCGGCGTATGGGTATCGTTGGCATACTTGATAGCTAAGGATCGTCGATGGTGCTCGTGTTGCGGTTGAGTTTGGGCCGGCTGTCGCCGTCGCTGAAGCGGCTCTGGTGCTACGGTTGCGGCGCCTGTCGACATACAAGAAAGCTCATCTGTGGTAAGTGAACAGTTGCACGATAAAGAGAAAAACCGAAGGAGTACAGATCGAAATAACCTGATGAGGCTGCGGCGTCGGTAAAGCAGGGCCGGTGGAGTTGAATATGGCGTCCGTGGAGCGGGTCCGGTGCAGTGGACGAAGGCTTCGGCGGGCGCGTTGTACAGTGCTTTCGGTGAGGCGGATCTGTTGCGGCGGACGAGGGCTTGTATGAAGGGCCAGCGAAGGGACGGATGAGGGAGTCAGTGAAGGGCCTACACTGTGGTGGACGAGGGCGCCGGTTAAGCAGATCCGGTGCGGTGGACCATGATGGCGGTCAAGGAGATCTGGAGCGGTGTACAAGCCAGTCGCTGAAGCGGCTCCGGTGAAGTGGTGAGTTGGCAGTTGGGGGTTCCAAGGTGCGGAAGGTAGATCCGTCGGGGTGTGAGGTCCACCGCTGCGGCGGAGGACTAGATTCGGCGGCTTGCCGTGGTTGGGGGGGGGTCGGGGAGGGGAAGGGAGGGGCTCTGGGAAGAATGTTGGGGGCAAAGAGGGGAAAACAATGGAGTTACCAAAGCAGCCCTTTTCCGTTCATGTGGCAGGGGTAAAACAGGAATATCGCAGGGCTAAACTTTCGGGCGCGAGATATTTCGATGTGAGCGGGAAGTTTGAAAGCTTTTGGCGCCTGAAATTATATTCTGCTCTTGTACGGCCGACTATGATATCATGGCCGAGAATTTGTTTGTTTTGCACGCAAAAAAAGTGCAAGTTTTGAAAATCAGTGTCTCCAACTCGAAACTTAGATTGTCCATTCAATTCAAATATGGATCATTGAGCTACTACAAGCAAATACCATCATATGGTCCAATTCAAATGAAATTCCAAATGTGTTTATCCTAAATATGATGACAAAAGCAAAAATGTGTATGTGTATGAATAAAGTGGATGATTATAAAGTTTGAACATGCCCGTATGTGTATATCTCTAGGTTTGATATATGAATTTGAAATCACGAAATCCCGGCTTAAAAATGTACCTCCGTTTAAATGAATTACAAAAGCTAATGATGGAGTCGAATTCCAAAATTCCAATCTTAGGTTTGTAATTCTGGTACATCAAAGTATATCACGCATGTTCAAAAGTATCGTTATCTCATAGTCCAAACTGTGAAACAAATTGATCAACCTTGAGTGCACACACTATTGACCATGTATATCTCAATTACGCTAAAGTCCCTCAAATATAGACACCTCACTCTTTATCTGAAGCCAACCCCCCCCCCTCGTCGCCCACCCCCCCCCACACACACATAAGTCGTTCTCTCCCCCAAACACCAACACACGAGCACATTAACACCCCTCTCTCTTCTAAAGTCCGGACCCCAATATAGGTCTCTATCACTTTGTCTCTTGGGCATGCACACATCTCTTCCCCCACTCTCTAGCTAGGTCTCCCGGCATCTCTCTTTCCCAAGCACACGCACTATGTAGATTGTATCTTTCCCATACACACAAAACGTCGCCCCCAAACGTCTATCTCCCTAGTTATGTGGTTCTCGCACACTCACCTCACACACCACCCCCACTGCAAAACAAGCACACTTTGTCTCCTTGTGCACCACTCTCCTCTTTCTATCTCTCCCACATGCGGATCCACCCCAGCTCCTCCCTGTATACATATATGTCGTGACTCTTTCCATAGCTCCCTAATGTATCATCGTTCTCGATCTTGCACATTGTTGTCTACACCATCTATTCTAGATCTCTCATGAAGTCCCTATCACACACACGATGACTCGCTTCCCTTGCGTCTCCGTACATAGGGCAATTTCAAACAACATCAACATTGACTCCCTATCTATACGCCATTTATGGACACAAACGCCCCCTCTCTCGCCCCCTCTCTTCCTCTCTCTCTCTCTCTCTGTCGCTAGCTCTCTCTCTCTCTCTCGCTCTCACACCCCTCTCCCACACACAATCGATGTCTCTTCCAAATAGTCTGCTCCCCCCGCCCGCACCCATGCTATCCCGCTACTACACACGTCACACCATTCCCCCTTCCCTTATACTAGGTTTACATCATTAGTGGTCTCTCTACTCCACATACACACACTCCCTCTCACACACAAACGCGCGCACAAACACACACAGACACGCACAAACACCCATTAATCTGGATCCTCATCTCTCCCCATGTCCGCATGTGTATCTCGCACACTCACTCTCTAATTATGTATATGTGTCTCCACGTTACACAACACAAAGCCCCATGTACATGTCTCTCTCTATCCTCCACACACATAGACACAAAGAATCTGTTATCATTGCCTCAGTCTCTAGACATATCACACACGCACACTGTCTCTCTCTCTCTCGCAAACACGCTCAACAAGGGTTTCCCCGTGAATAACTTACCGTCTATTCATCAACAGTCGTGGCAGTACGGCGAACACGAGACGTGAAAAAGAATAAATCTACACGTGCTTAGACCACCTAGTATGACTACTAGGACTAGAGCAAGCCAAAAAGCGCGCCGCCGTCACCCCCTCCTTATCGGCGACGGGAAAACCTTTGTTTTACACAGTCGAGAAGTCATTGTGCTAAGGCCTCACATGCTGAGGCGTTGAATAGAATGTAGATGCTAGTTTACGGAAACAAGTATCGATAATACGTTTGTATCTCCATACTTATATTTCTTCTCTTATAAAAAACCGAGTTGGTGATGATGGTACGCGTGCCATCTTGCAATATAGACCGTCCGATCTATATCTGACTGATGGAAATTAAACTAAAAGATACCCGCACCCCTCTCCACATTTGCAGACAAGGCCTTCCCTCGTTCATCCTTATCTCCAACAACCTCATTGTTGAGCAATTAAGAAAGGAAGCCTCTGGAACAAACTGGCCTGGTGGCCGCTGCCGGCGTCGTCAATCCCCATGCCTCCGCTCAGTCCGACCACCAATCACCACCACGCCCCACTCCTCTTCACCTTATCTCCTATTTCTCGAGATATCATTAGTTTTTACACATGGGATTACTCCCGCATGGGTCAATCACAACGAGTGTTTTTATAAAAAAATGCATCTTGATGTTCCGTGCAATGCACGGATCTTGCTAGTACTCCTACAGAAGACTAAGTTGGTGATGATGGTGTGTCTGCCATCCGTCGTTTGTGACCATTAGATCTACATCTAACGACTGTGAGGTAAGTTGTTGCCTTTTCTCACAAACATCCCACTTGTCTACCAATTTGCAGAAAAACCCATAATTAGTATCTTAAAACCAACCACATCCCTCCCTGACCTCACCAAAACAGCCCAAGGAATATATTCTAATTGAAACATAATATATCTCTAGTGATATATGTATATCAAAATTAGAGTGTTTTGTATCAAGTTTGTGAATAAGTATTATTCTAATTATGATTCGTTGCAACGCACATGAACATTGCTAGTATTTCCAACCATGCAATTTTTTCCCTAGTATTCCATAGTTTCGAGTTTTCCATCAAGATATTAGTCACTCATGGTTGATATTTACTTTCAATCATGTACACATATGCACTATGTAACTAGCCTTGCTTATTGGGTTCCAAAGCTTAACTTTCACTCCTACTTACAATATGTAGAGTATTTAACAAAAAACTACCACTTTCAACCAGCCCTAGGAAGAATCTATTGTACAAAAAATAGCAAAAACATACCCAAAATTTCTTAATCCACGCCAAAAACTACTACCTACCGATTAGGTTAGTTTAAACCCATTTATGACAGGGTTGGCCCACACGTCCGTGCTGACGAGGCAGCTTAAACCAACACATTTTGTTTGACCGTTGACACGAGGGACCCACATCTGACCTTCTATCCTGTTATTCCCCCTCAAATCATTATTTTTCCTGAACATTACTTCAAACAGTGCTGATGCGTGTTCGTCGGTGGCGCCGGTGATGAGCGAGTTGGCCGCCGCTCCGCCGGACGGGCCGGACGCCGCGCTGGCCTCCGCACGGGTTGGCAGGCTGGCCCGAGCGTGACTCACGAGCGAGCAAGCCGCCGCGCTGGCCTTCGCTCGAGCCAGATGGCTGGCCTTAGCGCGGCGCGCGCGAGCAAGCCGCCGCGCCGCCGTGCCAATCTAGCTAGCAAACCTTGCAGACAAGCAGCTGGACGGAGCTATCTTGGCTAGCTAGCGGCCGCGAGCGCCGGACGGAGCTGGCATCCGGGCTGCCGCAAGATGGGCTCCGCACCGCCGGCGGTTTTGACCTCGCCTTCTGCCGGCGGCGGTAGCTGCGTCCCATGGCCGAGGATGACTAGGTGGACGGGCCGGAGGTAGGAGGTCACTCGGGGATTTTTGTGCAGACTGACATGTAGGTCCCACAAGTCATAACGCCCGGTCGAATAGAAGGCGTTGACTTAATGGGCGACACGGGCCCTGTTTGGATACTCTAAGTCAGAGGTTAGATTCTAACCCTGAACTAACTCTAACCAAAGTGGTGTTTGGATGCCAGGGTTAGATTGACAACAAATGTATCCAAACAGGGCCATGGGTTGAAACGTGCCTATAACGGCACTTTGTAGAGTAGTCGTTTCTTGGTAGGGTTGGTTGGTAAGAGCATGTACAATGGTTGATAAGGTAGTCTTATCTTAAGTCTGCCACGTATGCAAGTGGTAGTAGTTTCTTGGCATTATTAGTGGTTTCTGCATTATTAGGGGTTTCTTGTAAGGAACAATGTACCACTAGTGACAAAAGGCGATTCTAGGTTGCGTTGTACTCCAACGAGTACTACTAGTGGTCGCGGGAGTGTATACCTCATTTTGTGGGTTCGATCCCGGCCGAACGCATGATGGCCTTTTTTTAATAGTAACTTCGCTGCGAGCCAATATTTTACACGGGTAGTTTGAGTTTTGAAGTCAAATGGAAGTGCGGCACCACAATCTAGGTGCACTGGATAGCCTAGCCACGTGAACGGGTTTTCCTTCCCAGCATCTCGTGGCTCGCGTGCTCGCCCTAGCCGCACCTCGCTTGCAGCTTCCTCATCAGCTAGTAGCATATTTAAACTAGCGCCTCCCAATTAAGCCCGAGGAGCCGGAAAAGCCTGGCGGGGCATTGGGAACTGTGCAATATGGCTCTGTACGTGAAGTGCTCTAGTACTACTCTGTAGCTTGTGGCGTTGCACGCATGGACTTCACTCCATTATCGGCTCTACTATAAAAGAAATTCCTCTTGACGTGTTTTTTTGAAACAGAGGCAAAAGCTTTGCTTCATCTCATTCATAAAGAAGGAACTACTAACAAAGTTCGACGAGATCCATTACACCTCCACAAATGGAAGCGAAAAGCCTAGTCTCACTGTATCAAATAACTCAAATGTTCTGCCCCCGCAGTAACCGTCGCTAGTAAACAGGCTGCTAGTATGTGTGTGAGAGGAACGACTGAGTAGGCCAGCTACGTGAGAGGAGCGGCTGAATAGAGCACCGAGAGTACCCACTAGGCCACTACGCAGGTGTACTTTCCCTGCATTGATAGTACAGTGATGGTTCTAGAGAACAGTAGTACCCTCCAATCCACTTCCAACTGTAGCTCCTTGGCCCTGAGATTCAAGAGTTCAAAACTGGTGCACTATACTAGAAGTACAGTGCATAGCACTAGTAGTACCCTCGCACTACTAGTTGAGAAAGTAGTACTAGTACTGCTACAGTACGAGTACGTACTCCTCCGCCACATAATGTAAGACGTTTTTTGACACTAGTTGGCGTGTATAAAAAATAGCAAAAACATACCCAAAATTTCTTAATCCACGCCAAAAACTACTAGCTATTGCCAAAATTTTCTTACTAGTGCTATTATTTACAGTATAATGCAATCCCATAACGTCCCATAATGCTAGTACTAGTAGTAAATAATAGCCTCACCCCTTCGCTACAGTTGGAAGGAACGATCTACAGTTGGAAGGGACGAGGCCCTGCGGTTACTACGCTCTTATCTCCTCCTCGCCAGTTCCCCTCCCCCCGAAGAGAAGGCAGTTCGTCGCTGCTCCCATGGATTCGCCAGGCGGTTCTCCTCCTCGTCGGGGCTGGGAGACCTTGGACGACGATCCTCTGGGAGAAATCGCACACCGCTCCAACGTCCTCACCGCCGCAAGACTCGGTGATTCCTGCACCAACTATTTCAAGACGGTGCTTAAAATGGCTTGGGAAAAGGCCATGCTTGTTGGTCTTCCATGCTTTTTGGGAACAGGTCCTTCTATGGGACAATCCTTCGACCAGTCCACCGCTCCCTGGCCATGGTTGCATGTTGACTCCGCTAGAGTTGCCGACGTTGAGAGGTAGTCGGATTTTGTCCGATGAGCAGGTCAGTAATGGAGTTTGATCATGTAGTACTTAGTTATTCCATTTCCATCCTGTAATTTCTCCGCTGCCCACCGTCTTATATATAGGTCTGGGTCGGTGCCAATGAAGATTGGCTTGCATACCTCCGGCTGGATACCACCATCATTTTGCACAACATCCACAGCAGTGCGGCCGTTCCGGTACACCCCTTTTCCACCATTGGGATCGGCCTTCCGGACTGGCTGGGCTTGAATACGTATGATGATGCCTACATGAGATTGAAGAAGATAGCAATTGCGGACCCGCCGACAAAGTGACGCGGCTACGACGATTACTATCTCATTGCGGTGTTCGACATAAGGATTGCCATTAATGCAAGAGGCAGTAACGGCAGAGGCTGGCGCATGTTGGCGGCGGCAGATTTGTACCCCTACACGTTCGAAGACGCCGTGCGCCATCTAGGCCGCATCTTCACGGTGACAAGCCAGGGGACTTGTTTCATCTGGTTGCCATCCTACGGTACAGGAGATTTCAAATAGAATGCACAAACCATCATTTGCATCCCTAACAGTACTCCATTATTTTGCAGGGACAAGTCATCCCGCGATCAAAATAAGATCGCCGATCCTGGATGTGCATTTGCATCTGCGATTCGGTCTAACCTGAAACCTTGTAGATGACTTTGGCATATTGGGATCAACTATCTTAGCAGTCGTTACCCATGGTACCACTGATGTGCAACATGGTCACACAATCTACCACAATCGGACCGTCACCATCTACCCAGGTATTCCATTTTTTAACCCTCTCGCCTTCTCTTTCATTGTTGTACTAGTACTCTACTTACGTACTACTACCTCCGTCCTGGTTTATTGGTCTCCATTGTAATTTGTGCCAAACTTTGACCATAAATTTAATTAATAAAAAGTTTATGCATGTTATTAGAAATTATATCATTGAAAACAATGTTCAAAAACGAATCCAGCGATATAATTTTTGTTGACATGCACTAACATTTTTTAAGTTAAATATTTAGTCAAAATTTGGCACAAATTACAAAGGGGACTAATAAACTAGGACGGAGGTAGTAGTAGGAGTACTTTTTACCTTGGAGGACGCGTATAGCTAGCTAGGCCCTTGAAGACTTGAACCCACTAGCTGCCACCATTTTTGTTTTTCCATGTCTTACTATCTCATCCATGTAGCCAAGAGTGGCTATATATAATAAGCCGGTTATTTTACTTCCTCTATACCGGAGTAGTACTATTTGCTGCACAGTATTACTGACCACCATATTTGAGCACAACATTATTATGCATGGACCTTGACTATGTATGTCACCATGTGTCCAGATCTGAGATGCCGTGTGTACCAGATGAACAGCGCCGAGTTCGACCCCCGTGATGCTACATGGGTGCCGAGGAACACTCTTGGAGAGTACTCGCTTTTCATTGGGGACAGCTACCCCATTGTGAAGCGGATGCCACCTTATGTGCACAACACGGAAGGCCTGTCGTTCATGAAGCATGGTTGTGTCTTCCGTGCGCAGCGCCGGATGAACGACATGCTGCGACATGCTATCCCTGATTTATGCCGCTTCAGCTTGGATGAGTCTCCATCGTGTGGAACCGGACTAGAAAGCTGTGACAATGATTCCTGTTGCCCACCGTTATGGATCGTGCCATCCATGAAGAACACCTGGGACTGGAACCTGGAGGAGGACATGTAGCCCATCTATAATGTGTAAGTGGAGTACGGTAAATTGTGAACGGTAGCGCTGTGAATATATGTAGACTAGTCGTGCACAAATTTATCACATGAATTGGAGATGAACTTGTGTGGCATACTGGCATTTGTCCTTTAGAATTTATTACTAGTAAATGTGTTATGTGTACGTGCAACTTGTGTGGTTGTTGCACGGGCTCCAACACGCTCTTTGAGAAAAAAAAGGTGGCACGGCTTTGGATATACGTGACGTGGCGGCATCATATGGTAGCATCGTTCGATATAGTTGTAGTACGCTCCTACTAGGACGACAACTCCTATAAAACCTTGCACTTCGCTCTTTGCCCCTTCGGGAGGTTCAACAGTTCGTACTCGTGTGAACCTTGCACTTGGCTCTTCGCCTCTTCCGAAGGTCCAACAATGATGATCACTAGCTCATCGTAGAGCACCGTATTGCACCCTACTGACCGGCCACATAGTCGACGTGGCACTTTGTTGACTGGTTAAATTGTCACCTGGTTTCTCGGTCCCACCTATTAGTTGGCAGAGCAAAGAAATCAGCTAAAAAACAAAGATTGTAGTAGATCTACACTTCCAATGCATTTAGCCTTTAATCTAAATCGATATTGATTGACTAATGCACCAACTTGTGCTCTAGGTATAGGCTACATGTCTATCCTTAATTACAGCATGCAACGACCTTCATTTAATCTTCTTCTCTCAATGGTTGCATGCACACATAACTTTTGGGCGTTAATTATGCCCTGGTCAATGTGTAAATCTCTAAATGTACAGTCTTTCACAGACGTAGGGAGTATGTTGAGCACTTGAGCGTGAGCGTGCGTGTTGCATCGTGTGCTGTGTGCCGCATGGGTGCGTGAGTGTTGCGTGCGTCCATGTGTATGTGTGAGTGTTGCATGTTGCATGCATGCATGCATGCATGGGGCTTACTTCCTCCTATTGACATGTTCATATTTCAAGCTTCCTCTGTTCCCTCCATATGGTGATACTCCCTCTGTTCCCAAATACGGAGTAAAATCCTCCCTCTGTTCCCATATACAGAGTATTTGTCTTTCTAGAGATTTCAACAAGTGACTACGTACGGAGCAAAATGAGTGAAGTGAGCATAGAGGCATAGGGATAATGTAGAATAGAAGTCTTCGCGATCCATTATTCCCCATCTCAGTCAGAGAGAACTATTCAACTAGTCTTCGCGGTGAAGTGACAATACATGCTGTAGCAGATGGGACACTTAATTAATAAGCTGAACCAGCGTGTTGGTGTTACTAAATCAGCCTTACCCAGTACTGCCATCATGTTTGCCAGTAGAGCACGCTTCTATCCTCCATTAACTGACATATGGGCCCTCTTGTGGTAGACCCACATGTCATCGGTGTAACTATTTACACTCCGAAGGACGGTATATCCTGGTAGTAGTAGTAGAATTGAGATTTAATGCACTTTCTTCCCCGTCTTCCACTCTTCTTCCTCCTCTCTTCTTCTTCCTCCTCTCTTCCCCATCGACGGCCGCACACCATTTCCCCCCGCTCACTGCTCGCCCGCCCGCGCTATCTTTCTTGGTTGCTCGCGCGTACCATATCCCCCCGCTCACTACTCGGCCACACGAGGAGAAGCTTCTTCGCTCGCCCGCCCGAATCCACTTCCCCGCTGGCTCGCAGGCACCGAAAACCCCAATGGCAGAACTGACTGACACGCAGAGCCGCGATTGGAATTCCATCCCCGATGTTCTCTTGGAGCAGATCTGTAATCGTGTGGACCTACTCAGCACCGTCCGTCTGGCCGCATCCTCGGTGTCTTTGTACCGTCTACTCGTCTGCAACTGGCCGGCTCTTTTCAAGGTACCCTGCTTGCTGATGCCCGATCCTCGCAGGTGGCCCAGACACTGACTTGACGATCCTAGGAGGTTGCCGTGGTGCCCCTCGACATGCTACCACTACCCGTCCACCTGCCCTTCATGCGCGGCCACTACTGGGCGGGCATGAAGGGCAACTGGATCGTCCTCATCTACCAATCCGGTAGTCCGTGGCGTCTCATGGATATCTACACCCATCGAGAGATCACCCTTCCATCTTTGGATACCGCCGCCATCGAGCCTCGCGGCCCGCCGGACACTCCTGCCTACTACGCACGAGACGCGTCGAGCTTTTGGCTCGACCTCTGTTTGCTGAAGGTTGTAATCTGCGAAGTGCCCACACCATCAGAAGACTACATGGATTACAAGCTCATTGCCATGTTCAACATGGGATTAGTCTATCTGGAATCCGGTCGCCATACATAGTTATGGCTCATCGTCGATCCTCTTCACCCAACACTTCTGTCTGATGCTATAGTGCATGATGGCATCGTTTATGCGGTCGATGCACAGATTGGCTGCCTATACTGGTGGAATCTATCGTCGTGTAATTGTTCTATCTCATCTCATCTTTACCTTAAGAATACGACTACCTGTTCATTGTTACAAATTTAGAATATATAGTATGTCTATAACCACATCATTGCTATATGTTCCTCTCATTTCCTAGATTTTTATGACCACACATGTTATTGTTAGAGTTGATATGAGAACAATTGGTATCTAATGATTGTTAGAATAGATATTATGAGTATAACCTCATGATTGCTATATGTTACTCTCATTTCCAGGATTTTTATAACAACGCATGTTATTGCTTAGAGTTGATATGATAACTGTAGTAAGTGCTATGGTAGAATATGAGTAGGCCCTGTCATATCTGTTTTCCTCTCATTGTTACATGATGTTTGAACCATGATATATTGCTAGAATATGAAAGCCATTGGCTTATTTTTTTAACTTGGGGTATGATTATGACCACGGCATTGCAATTCTCTGTCTATGATATGTGTCACTGTTATAATAATCTTAATTCCACACATACTCTGAACATGATTGTTTATTTTTGTTCTTTTGGTCTCCAATTTGAATTGTTGCAGCAGACGCAAAAGCGCTGGCCTTCATGATTCCAGGACCTGGAATCATACCAGCCGATGGGTGGTGGTTTATCGCTCGTTCAGCTGACGGTGGTCATTTGATGCTCATTTGCACGTACCAAATTGACCAAACCATTTCATCAAACCACATGCAGTACAATGCCTGGGGCATTCGTGACATTGATGGCCATCGCTGCTTCGTGTTCGAGAAAGATCTCAGCTCCGTTGGGCCAGACGTATTCAACTGGAGGCGGGTTTACAGCCTCGGCAACCACTCCATGTTCCTCGGGCTCAATTATCCGATCATCCAACCAATCATCGATCATATCACCGGCGATGATTACCGTGTTATGCAACTTCCATTCACCAGGGGGGACTGTGTTTACATATCATACCATGGGTTTCATGAATCACCACATCCAGAGATTCGTCGACACAACTTGTTGCGAGATAATCTTCAGTGTGTGAAAGGCATCAAGCTTCCATGCGATGGATGGCTTTCGACATGCGGCGATGTGGTTCATGCCAACAGCAAATATGCACAACTTGATTCATACTGATATGTAGACTGAGCCATGTATTCTGCTGCTGTAGCACGACCCTCTTTTGTTGGATATTATGTACTGTTGTTAATTTGAAGCACTCCTCTGGTTTGAAGGATAGATACCTTTCTGGGATCAAGTGCATCCTAACTCACCTGCGCAGGATGTACTAATAATGATGATGGAGATGTTGTGTAGTATATATATATATATATATATATATATATATATATATATATATATATATATATATATATATATATCACTTAGGCTTCAAGTGCGTACTTGTTAGTTAAACCTATGGTTAAAATGTGACACTAAATACGACTAGTAAGTAGTACAGTAGCAGTACTAGTATACATCGGTCAAATTATTCATCATGTCCACACATTGAATTGACGTGACAACATGCTGCGCGTGAGGTGACACAAGAATCCCGGCGGCGTGTTTGGGTATTCTGGACTTCAGATTTGGAGTACCACTTATCTGTCAAAATCTTTCATCATTCACTTAAAACAGTTGATTGATCATACATTGAGTACCATATAACTGGAATTAACCCATGCAAGTCGAAGAAGGACTGGCCGGTGCTGCCGGCTGGCGTCAAGTTCGATCCCACAGATCAGGAGCTGATCGAGCACCTTGAGGCCAAAGTGAGTGCTGACAGCGCGAGATCTCACCCTCTCATCGATTTGTTCATACCAACCATCGACAGCAAGCACGGCATATGCTACACCCATCCTGAGAAACTTCCAGGTAAGACACCGATCGACCGTCTACTTGCACAAACATATTCCTTTGTTTATAGCTCTATTTTTCTTTTTAGACGCAGACCTGGTGAAGCAATTATAATTTGACAGTTAATAAAAAGTGAAAAAGTGACTGCAACATGCCAAAGATGTTATGAAAATGCCAACTACGTACACTAAAACCTGTATTCGACAATACTTCAGGTATCACACTGATTGGCCTAAGCAAGCATTTCTTCCAGCGCAATTCCAGGGCGTTCAAAAGGGGCACGTGGACGCGTCGCAAGATACAGTCGGAGTGCGGCATGCACGCGATGTGGCACAACACCGGCAATACCTTGTCGATGATGGTCAACGGCCGGCAGACGGGCAGCAAAAAGGTTCTGGTGCTGCACACCAACAAGAACTTCGTCCAGTAGAGGACCAACTGGGTGATGCACCAGTACCACCTCGGGGACCTGGAGCAAGAGAAGGAGCGGGAGCTGGTCCTCTGCAAGATTTTCTACCAGACGAACACTAGGGCCAGGAGTAAAAAGATTATAAGTTAGTTTGGTATTGGTACTTGTACTACCTTGTCGTCCGCAAGTTGGTATTGTTGTTAACGATCTTTTGGTATGAAATTGGCATTTGCTTCCAACCATCATGCCGAGGGTCGATGTGGATATAAAGCTGAATCATTTGTTTCGAAACGAATTTTCAGGCACCTGATTTTTATTTGATGGGTAGCATAAGCACCTGCCGTTCGAATTCCCAGTTCTCCAAATTTTTTGAAACAAGTGCATGCTCTTATTATCACGATGAAAAAACAATATCCCTGCTGCATCCCAGTTATCAGTCTGTACTTGCAGAATTCTCTCGTTTATTGAGCACGTATATTGTTTTTTCAGGTCGAGCAAGTTTCAACTGGGCTGTAGACTGCCCAGGCTTGGTTTTGTTTTTAACAGGCCCAGCCCATGACGACAACGGGGCACAAAGATCCAGCAGGTATCTACTGGCCTCTGGCCCGCCAGCATTAGTTATATTTTGTCTTACAACATCCGCAGGCACTTTTTTTACTGAATCAAACACACAGCCCAGTTCTATTTTCCTCTTGAAACGCATGTCCTACATCCGTTTTCTAATCTCTACCTATAGTTTTACTAGTTCATATACACGTATCATTATATTGAAAATACATAAAATTCACTTTTCATATTTACATCCTTATTTTTGTTGTTGTTTTCCCTCCCAGCGCTGATTTTTTTACCACTGGTTTTCCCTTAAACCAACTCAATTGTCCCACGTCTTATTTGCTTACAAAAACAAAACGATTTTTTTGGCAAATCAATAAGTTCTTAAAAAATGTTTATCATTTCGGGATTACAAAAGTTCGGACTCCACCGAAATATGCAAAATAAGGTTGAACTTTTTGACCGTGGTCCTGGGCAGAAAATGGGCTGTAATAAATTACTTAAGAATTAGCAAATGGGCTGCAAATTATTAAAAAATAGCAAATGGGCTCTATGTTGTCTGCCACAGATTTGGAGGCTGACTTGTGGGCCTACTAAGTTCATGCGTACACAAGGTTTATCAAAAAAGAAACTTAGTCAACAATCGACTCTACCAGCGTCACACCGTTAGATGTCAATCTAACGGCAATCGTGCTTCTTCAGTCTCTGATCTTCCTGCCCCATCCGCCCAAACCAGCGCCGTCGGAACCGCCTGCTCCCGCCTCTCGTGGCCGGCTGTGCTGCCGGGCAGGCCTCACGGCCCCATCATATACTCGCATCCCTGGCCTGTCTATCCCTCTACTCACCCACACCTCCTGTTATTTTCCGGCGACGGCAGCCGAACCAGTCAACCCTCGTACTCTCCACCGCGTGGGCAGCCACTGTCGTGTCTTCCCCGGCTCCGTGTCGTTCCCTTCGTAGGCCTCGCCATCGTCCACTGCCCTGGTGCTCTCGACGCGGCGTGGTCAACGAACGACATCCATCGGAAGTGGACTGTACGTGGAGAGGCTGACAGCTGGGTCCACGGCCGCACACAAGGAAATGCCTCCTTATTATGCGCAAAATAATGATTCCTCTACCTGACATCTAGGACCCGCCGGAAGGGCCTCTGCATTTCGCGAAAAAAACGTTCCTTGCGCTGACAGGTCGGACCCACCAACTATATCTTCACACGCAAGGAAGTGCCTCCTTATTGCGCACATAAAAATGAATACCCCCCTGCCAGCTGGGACCCACCATAGTGGGAGGCTGACTTGTGGGCCTACTAAGTTGACGGGGATGGAGGGCTTTGTCAACTTAGTCAATATGAACGATTCTAGCTCCAGTGACCGTACGATGTCCATCCAACGGCCTTAGTGCTTCTTCAACCTCTGGTCTTCTTGCTTCAGCCGCCCAAAGCAGCGCCGGTCGTGCCGCCTGCTCCTGCCTCCCGTGGTCGGCTGTGCTGCCGCGGAGGCCTCACCGCCACCATACTACTCCCACCGCTGGCCAGGCCATCCCTCCACTCACCCACACCCCTGTTATTCTGCGGCGACGGCAGCCTCACACCGCAGCCGAACGAGTGAACCCTCGTACTCCTCTCCGCGTGGGCATCCACTACCGCGTGTTCCCCGGCTCCGCGTCGTCCCCTTCCTAGGCCTCGCCGTCGTCCACCACCTTGGTGCTCTCGGCGCGGCGTGGTCAATGTGGTCAACGACCAACTTCCATCGGAAGAGTACTGCACGTGGAAAGGCTGACAGCTAGGTCCACGGCCACAGTTTGTGATTTGCCAAGTAAGTCGCTTTGTCAGGCTTGTTGGGCTGCAAATCTTTCAAGACGAGGAGAGCTTCATTCGGCTGGCCGAGAAAATGGCCTATCAGTAATGAGAAATGGGCTGTACATTTTTAAAACACATCAAACCGGCAATTAGTTTCAAATTTATTTTTTTCATTTCGATATTTTAAATTGCATTGATTTTTATGCGTGGACACTTTGTTGGATTTTATATTGATATACATTTATTTTTAAAATTAGTTTGAATGTGACTCGAAATTTCGAGATTAAAAACAGTTTGGACCGCACCGAAATATGCAAAATTTCATATAATTTTTTTACCGTGGCCACAACATGGGCTGTAATGCTAACAAAAAGAATATGGGCTCCAAAAAAAACTTAAGAATTAGCAAATGGGCTATAAATTATTAGAAATAATGGCAGATGGGTTGTATGATGTTTTCCACAGATTTGAGGCTTTCCTAAAAGAAGGTTGACGCACAAGCAGTGACTGTTGGATGTCCATCCAATGGCCCTCGTGCTTCTTCAATCTCTGCTCTTCCTGCTCCAGCCGCTCAAACAAGCACCGGCGGAACTGCCTGCTCTCTCCTCCCCGCGGCCGGCTGTGCTGCCGCGCAGGCCTCACCGCCCCACCGTACTCCCATCACTGGCCTAGCCATCCCTCTACTCACCCACACCTGCTATTATTCTCCGGCGACAGCAGACGAACCAGTAAACCCTCTTACAGTCGTACTCCCCTCTGCGTGGGAAACAACTGCCGAGTCTTCCCTAACTCCGTGTCGTTCCCTTCCTAGGCCTCGCCGTCGTCCACCGCCCTGGTGCTCTCGGCGCGGCCTGGTCAACGTGGTCTACGACCGACATGCATCTGAAGTGGACTGTATGTGGAGAGGCTGACAGCTGGGTCCACGACCGCACGCAAGGAAATGCCTCCTTATTACGCGCAAAATAATGATTCCTCCACCTGACATCTGGGACCCACCGAAAGGGCCTCTGTATTTCGTGAAAACAATGTTACCGCCGCTGACAGCTTGGACCCACCAGCTATATCTTCGCACGCAAGGAAGTGCCTCCTTATTACGCACAAAAAAATGAATACTCCCCCTGCTACCTGGGACCTAGTATAGTGGCAGACTGACTTGTGGGCCTACTAAGTTGACGGGGACGGAGGGCTTTGTCAACTTAGTCAATATGCACGATTCGAGCTCCAGTGACCGTACGATGTCCATCCAACGGCCATAGTGCTTCTTCAACCTATGGTCTTCTTGCTCCAGCCGCCCAAACCAGCGTCGGTCGTGCCTCGTGCTCCTGCCTCCCATGGCCGGCTGCGATGCGGCGGAGGCCTCACCACCCCCTACTACTCCCACCGCTGGCCAGACCATCCCTCTACTCACCCACACCCCCTGTTATTCTGCGGCGACGGTAGCCTCGCACCGCAGTGAACCAGTGAACCCTCATACTCCTCTACGCGTGGGCATCCACTACCGCGTCTTACCCGGCTCCGCGTCGTCCCCTTCCTAGGCCTCGCCGTCGTCCACCGCCATAGTGCTCTCGGCGCGGCTTGGTCAACATGGTCAAGGAACGGCTTCCATCGGACATGGACTATACGTGGAGAGGCTGACAGCTGGGTCCACGGCCGCAGCAAGGAAGTGCCTCCTTATTACGCGCAAAATAATTATTCCTCCACCTGACAGCGGGGACCCACCGGACGGGCCACCGTATTTCATGAAAAAACATTTCCCCCTAACTGCTGGGACCCACCAGCTACATCTTCGCATGCAAGGAAGTGTGTCTGAAAAAAAAACAATTCTCCCCCCTGACTGCTGGGACCCACCAGCTACATCTTCGCAGGCAAGGAAGTGCCTAACAGTCAGGACCCACCTGGTCGAAGCGTACGTAGCGTTGTCATTCTGGTCGCGAACGTGTACGTACATACTGGTCGATGTAGAGGCGCGCACGAGTCATAGTAGAGGCGCGCACGTAGCATGTACACGTGCGTACAGCGGCCAGTGTGCAAGAAAGAAAATACGGCCACGTACGTACATACGGGCAGGGTCTCGAACGCCTACTCGCGCATACGTACGGCCAGGGCTCGTGTACATGGCTGGGTCAGAACGGAGAAACAGCATCGTCGTCGTGTTCATGGGGAGCCAACCGGCTGGGTCGAAACGGAATGCATCGTCGTGTTCATCGGGAGGGCTTGGACGGAACAGCCGATGGAAACGAGGCCTGGCGTCGCGCAGAACGGAGGAAACGGCCTTGCGTTCGACCGGCCACGTTCGAAACGGGATCCTGTTCATCGGGAGGGGTCTGACGTACCGCAAAACATAGGAAACGACCTCGTACGGTCGAAACGGGGGTCCTGTTGATCGGGAGGGGTGTGGCGTACCACAAACCGGAGGAAACGGACTTGTGTTGGAGCGCTACGGTCGAAACTGGGGTCTTGTTCATCAAGAGGGGTGTGGCGTACCGCAAAATGGGACTCCACGGGATACTGTTCATCTCCACCGTCGACCCCCTCCAGCCTCCACGGGCTACTGTTCACCCACCGCCGACCTCCTCCAGCCTCCACATGTGACTGTTCATCCACGGGCTCCTGTTCATCCAGCCTCCACCGTGTGCTACTCCATCGGCTACTATTCAACCAGCCCGCTCCACGGGCTCCTGTTCAACCACCCCTCCTTGGGCTACTGTTCATCCAGCCCTCCACCATCTACTGTTCATCCTGCCCTCCACGGGGTGGTCCTGTTCATCCTGCCCTCCACGGGGTCCTGTTTATCCAGCCCCAACTGGCTCGATCGATCGGGGTCCTGTTCATCCAGAGGCAACACCACGGGGTCCTGTTCATCCACCCCCACCCGGAACTGTTCATCCAAACCCCCCAGCAACGCTCACTGTTCATCCAGAGGCAGCATCGATCGGCTTCAGTTAGCAGCAGTAGCGAAGGAATCGCTCGATCGGGTTCAGTTAACAGCCATCAATCGATCGCTCGGGTTTAGTAACGCGTAGCCTGCAGTGCACTCGCTCGGGTTCAGTTAGAGCCCAACGCCTCGCACGCACGCGCGTGCGTGTACGAGAGAAACGCGCATCGCTCAGCCCCGACCACCCACCGTAACTGGGAACACCCCGATATTTTCCTCGCCCTCGCTTCTACCAAGGTTTTTTCCGTCATGGACGGCCCAAAGAATGTCATGCAGCTGCGTCTCCGGCCCGCCTAGGACGAAAAGCCCATTTTCTGTCATGATTTTTTGTCATAGAAGTACGACCCCACCACATCTATCGTGATACCGTGTTTTGTCATAATTATTGTCATAGAAGTGTCATAAGTATGATAGAAAAAAAATTCGTTCGGCCCAATATGTCACGGATGTGTCTTTTTTTTTGTAGTGTAGAACCGAAGGTACGACACCTCCGCGATCTGCACACGTTCAGCTCGGTGACGTCCCACAAACTGACGATCCAGCAGAGTGTCGAGGGAAAGCTTCGTCAGCACGACGGCGTGATGACGGTGATGATGAAGCTACCGGCGCAGGGCTTCGCCTAAGCACTGCAACGATATGACTGAGGTGGATTATGGTGGAAGGGGCACCGCACACGGCTAAGAGATCAATGATCAACTTGCGTGTCTATGGGGTGCCTGTCGATGTCAAAACCGGCGGATCTCGGGTAGGGGGTCCCGAACTGTGCGTCTAAGGCGGATGGTAACGGGAGGCGGGGGACACAATGTTTACCCACGTTCGGGCCCTCTCGATGGAGGTAATACCCTACTTCCTGCTTGATTGATCTTGATGATATGAGTATTACAAGAGTTGATCTACCACGAGATCAAGGAGGCTAAACCCTAGAAGCTAGCCTATGATTATGATTGTTGTCCTACGGACTAAACCCTCCGGTTTATATAGACACCGGAGGGGCTAGGGTTACACAGAGTCGGTTACAAGGGAGGAGATCTACATATCCAAATTGCCAAGCTTGCCTTCCACGCAAAGGAGAGTCCCATCGGGACACGGGAAGAAGTCTTCAATCTTGTATCTTCATAGTCCAACAGTCCGGCCAAAGTATATAGTCCAGCTGTCCGAGGACCCCATAATCCAGGACTCCCTTAGTGCCCCCCTCCCCTGTATATAAAGGAGTGGAGGAGGGGGAGGGCCGGCCCTCCTATGGCGCGCCCCATGGGGAGTCCTACTCCCACCGGGAGTAGGATTCCCCCCTTCCCTAGTTGGACTAGGAGTGGAAGGAAGGGGGAGAGAGGGGAAAGGAAAGGGGGGGCCGGCCCCCCACCCAATTCGGATTGGGCTTGGGGGGGCGCCCCCTCCTAGGCCACCCTCTCTTCTCTCCCACTATGGCCCAATAAGGCCCATATACCTCCCGGGGGGTTCCGGTAACCTCCCGGTACTCCGGTAAATGCCCGAACTCATCCGGAACCATTCCGATGTCCAAACATAGGCTTCCACTATATCGATCTTTACGACTCGACCATTTCGAGACTCATCGTCATGTCCGTGATCATATCCGGGACTCTGAACTACCTTCGGTACATCAAAACACATAAACTCATAATACCGAACGTTAAGCGTGCGGACCCTACGGGTTCGAGAACTATGTAGACATGATCGAGACACGTCTCCGGTCAATAACCAATAGCGGAACCTGGATGCTCATATTGGTTCCTACATATTCTACGAAGATCTTTATCGGTCAAACCGCATAACAACATACGTTGTTCCCTTTGTCATTGGTATGTTACTTGCCCGAGATTCGATCGTCGGTATCTCAATACCTAGTTCAATATCGTTACCGGCAAGTCTCTTTACTCGTTCCGTAATGCATCATCCCGCAACTAACTCATTAGTTACATTGCTTGCAAGTCTTATAGTGACGTGCATTACCGAGAGGGCCCAGAGATACCTCTTCGACAATCAAAGTGATAAATCCTAATCTTGATCTATGCCAACTCAACAAGTACCATCAGAGACATCTATAGAGCACCTTTATAATCACCCAGTTACGTTGTGACGTTTGGTAGCACACAAAGTGTTCCTCCAGTATTCGGGAGTTGCATAACCTGATAGTCATAGGAACATGTATAAGTCATGAAGAAAGCAATAGCAACATACTAAACGATCAAGTGCTAAGCTAACGGAATGGGTCAAGTCAATCACATCATTCTCTAATGATGTGATCCCGTTAATCAAATGACAACTCATGTCTATGGCTAGGAAACTTAACCATCTTTGATTCAACGAGCTAGTCAAGTAGAGGCATACTAGTGACACTTTGTTTGTCTATGTATTCACACATGTACTAAGTTTCCGGTTAATACAATTCTAGCATGAATAATAAACATCTATCATGATATAAGGTAATATAAATAAAAACTTTATTATTGCCTCTAGGGCATATTTCCTTCATCCCCTACCTCGTCCATGTCCGGATCCGGCCATCGCGGATGCCCTGCACCCCCGCGCCGCCGGCTTCGCACCCGCCAGCCTCCCCTAGTCCTGCAGTGTCGTCGCAGCGCAGTTGCATCACGAGGACGTCTGCAACCGCAGGCCTAATTTTTCCTCTCTGCAAGAATCTAGCATCCCAATCCTCTTGTCCCCCGCGGTGAGTAAGGCCAACTCCACCATGCAGCCCCAAACGGACATCTGTTTTGCCCGGATTATGTGCATTTGGGTAGGGCAATGGGGTCGTGTCCGGCCAGTTTCTGGGATGCGGTGTGATGACCCACAAGTATAGGGGATCTATCGTAGTTCTTTCGATAAGTAAGGGTGCCGAACCCAACGAGGAGCAGAAGGAAATGACAAGCGGTTTTCAGTAAGGTATTCTCTGCAAGCACTGTATCGGTAATAGATAGTTTTGTGATAAGGTAATTCGTAACGGGTAACAAGTAACAAAAGTAAACAAGGTGTGGCAAGGTGGCCCAATCCTTTCTGTGGCAAAGGACAAGCCTGGACAAACTCTTATATAAAGGAAAACGCTCCCGATGACACATGGGAATTATCGTCAAGCTAGTTTTCATCACGCTCATATGATTCGCGTTCATTACTTTGATAATTTGATATGTGGGTGGACCGGTGCTTGGGTACTGCCCTTCCTTGGACAAGCATCCCACTTATGATTAACCTCTATTGCAAGCATCCGCAACTACAAAAGAAGTATTAAGGTAAACCTAACCATAGCATGAAACATATAGATCCAAATCAGCCCCTTACGAAGCAACGCATAAACTAGGGTTTAAGCTTCTGTCACTCTAGCAACCCATCATCTACTAATTACTTCCCAATGCCTTCCTCTAGGCCCAAACAATGGTGAAGTGTCATGTAGTCGACGTTCACATAACACCACTAGAGGAAAGACAACATACATCTCATCAAAATATCGAACGAATACCAAATTCACATGACTACTTATAGCAAGACTTCTCCCATGTCCTCAGGAACAAACGTAACTACTCACAAATCATATTCATGTTCATAATCAGAGGGGTATTAATATGCATAAAGGATCTGAACATATGATATTCCACCAATAAACCAACTAGCATCAACTACAAGGAGTAATCAGCACTACTAGCAACCCACAGGTACCCATTTGAGGTTTTGAGACAAAGATTGGATACAAGAGATGAACTAGGGTTTGAGAGGAGATGGTGCTAGTGAAGATGTCAATGGAGATTGACCCCCTCTCGATGAGAGGATAGATGGTGATGACGATGGTGATGATTTCCCCCTCCCGGAGGGATGTTTCTCCGGCAGACCAGCTCTGCCGGAGCCCTATATTGGTTTCGCCAGGTTCCGCCTCGAGACGGCGGCGCTTCGTCCCGAAAGCTTCCTTCTGATTTTTTGCAGGGCGAAAGACTTCATATAGCCAAAGATGGGCACCGGAGGCCTGCCTGGGGGCCCACGAGGCAGGGGGCGCGCCCCCCACCCTCGTGGATGGTGGGTGGCCCCCCTCTGGTTGATTCTTTCGCCAGTATTTTTTATTAATTCCAAAAACTGCCTCCGTGAAGTTTCAGGACTTTTGGAGCTATGCAGAATAGGTCTATAATATTTGCTCCTTTTCCAGCCCAGAATTCCAGCTGCCGGCATTCTCCCTCTTCATGTAAACCTTGTAAAATAAGAGAGAATAGGCATAAGTATTGTGACATAATGTGTAATAACAGCACATAATGCAATAAATATCGATATAAAAACATGATCCAAAATGGTCGTATCAACTCACCCAAGCTTAGACCTCGCTTGTCCTCAACCGGAAGCCGATAACGAAAAATATGTCCACGTGTATAGAGATAGAGGTGTCGATAAAATAAAATACGGACATGAGGGCATCATGATCATTCTTATAACAACATATATATATATATATATATATATATATATTGTCATATGATTTCTTATGCTAAAGTAACAATCTATTCACAATGTCAAGTATGAATCAGAAACTTCATTGAAAACTAACAAACTATGATCTCGGTCATTGAAGCAATTGCAATTTATCGTGACATCGGAAAGAGTCAATATAAGAGCTTTTCAGCAAGTCCACATACTCAACTATCATTTATTATTTCACAATTGCTAACATTCACGCAATACTTATGGTTATGGAGTTTTAATCAGACACATAGAAAGATAGGGGCTTATAGTGTTGCCTCCCAACCTTTTACCTCAAGGGAAATGTCAACAATAATAGTTCATAATAACTTACATCCAATTGGATATATATATACATACATATATATATATATATATATATATATATATATATATATATATATATATATATATATATATATCAGGATCTTTCCAACACAATGTGCTTGCCAAAGGATAAAATGTAAAAAGGAAAGGTGAAGATCACCATGACTCTTGTATAAGGTATAAGACAAGAATAAAAGATAGGCCCTTCGCAGAGGGAAGCAGAGGTTGTCATGTGCTTTTATGGTTGGATGCACAAAATCTTAATGAGAAAGAACGTCACTTTATATTGCCACTTGTGATATGGACCTTTATTATGCAGTCCGTCGCATTTATTTCTTCCACATCACAAGATCGTATAAAGCTTATTTTCTCCACACTGATAAATCATACATATTTAGAGAGCAATTATTGCTTGCAACAATGACAACTTACTTGAAGGATCTTACTCAATCCATAGGTAGATATGGTGGACACTCATGGCAAAACTGGGTTTAAGGATATTCGGAAGCACAAGTAGTATCTCTACTTGGTACAAAGAATTTGGCTAGCATGAGGGGGAAAGGCAAGCTCAACATGTTGGATGATCCATGACAATATACTTTATTTTGGATATAAGAAAACATAACCCATTATGTTGTCTTCCTTGTCCAACATCAACATTTTAGCATGTCATATTTTAATGAGCGCTCACAATCATAAAAGATGTCCAAGATAGTATGTTTATATGTGCAAACCTCTCTTTCTTTATTACTTCCTATTAATTGCAACGATGACCAAAACTATGTTTGTCAACTCTCAACAACTTTTATTCATCATACTCTTTTATATGTGAAGTCATTACTCTCCATAAGATCAATATGGTCCTTTTTATTTCCTTTATATTCTTTCTTTTATTCCCTCAAGATCATAGTAAGATAATCAAGCCCTTGACCAAAAACTAACCTTTATTATATATAGCTCACGGACTCGATTACATAGAAGGATCATAAAGCAAAACTCAAAACTAGATCATACTAAAACTTTATTCTACCAAATCAAGATATTACCAAAAGGATCGAACTAAGTAAAACACGGTAAAGATAGGAGTGTGATGGTGATACGATACCGGGGCACCTCCCCCAAGCTTGGCAGTTGCCAAGGGGAGTGCCCATACCCATGTGATTATGACTCTTTCTTCAGAGGTGGTGATGTGATATTCTTGGCGATGATGCCCCTCAGGATACGATTCTCCTCCTCGAGCTTATTAACTTGCTGCTTGAGGTCCATTATTTCCTTACGCAGCTTGCCCGTGACGGCTAAAGCTCCTTTCACCCATGGATGTTGCATAGCTGCGGGCGAACAAGTAACACTCTTTTTCATATTTCCATAAGAAAGAAATCTAACATTGGAAGGGATGACCGAGTTTGGAATAGTTGAGCTCTGTAGTTCCCCCATCGTGAATCCGGCTCGGAAACGAGAAGTAACTTCTTGATCCTCTTCCATGGCATCTATCCTTTTCAATTCGGCCTCCATCTCTTCCTCCATTGATGGCCCAAAGTGGTCAGCATCGTTGTTTGCTCCTGGTCCCGGTGTCGGATGAGACACCCAACTCTCCCCGACTGACTCTTGAGAAACATCTTGCTCTAAATCTGCTGTAGAAACAACTCAAAACAAAAACAGAGGATATTTGCGTGGTACGATGGTCAAAACCTTCGGGAGATTATATAGTGAATTTTTACCGACCAAAAGAAGTATCGTGCAAGAAAACGGAGTCCGGAGAGCACACGAGGTGCCCACGAGGCAGGGGGCGCGCCCTCCACCCTCGTGGATGCATCGTGTCCTTTTCGGACTACTTCTTATTTTCCTATTTTCTTAAATATTCCAAAACAAAGAAAAATTGCTATTAGAACTATTTTGGAGTCGGTTTACTTACCGTACCACATACCTCTTCCTTTTCGGAGTCTGAAACGTTCTGGAAAGTGTCCCTTATGTACTCCTCCGGGGTTATGGTTTCAATAACATTAGTTTCAACATTTATGGGATTATCTGATATATAATGTTTGATTCTTTGACCGTTCACCACCTTTGGATTTGTGCCTTCGAAGTTGTTGATTTTTATGGCACCGGAACGGTAAACCTCCTCGATAACGTAAGGACCTTCCCATTTAGAGAGAAGTTTTCCTGCAAAAAATCTTAAACGAGAGTTGTATAGCAAAACATAATCACCTACATTAAACTCACGCTTTTGTATCCTTTTGTCATGTCATCTTTGAACTTTTTCTTTAAACAGTTTGGCATTCTCATAGGCCTGAGTTCTCCATTCATCAAGTGAGCTAATGTCAAATAGCCTCTTCTCACTGGCAAGTTTGAAATCATAATTGAGCACTTTAATGGCCCAATATGCCTTATGTTCTAGTTCGAGAGGTAAGTGACATGCTTTTCCATAAACCATTTTATACGGAGACATACCCATAGGATTTTTATATGCAGTTCTATAGGCCCATAATGCATCATCAAGTTCCTTGGACCAATTCTTTCTAGATCTATTAATAGTCTTTTGCAAAATTAATTTAATCTCTCTTTTACTCAGTTCTACTTGACCACTAGACTGTGGGTGGTATGGAGATGCAATTCTATGATTAACATCATACTTAGCAAGCATTTTACGAAAAGCACCATGAATAAAATGTGAACCACCATCAGTCATTAAGTATCTAGGGACTCCAAACCTCAGAAAAATAACTTCTTTAAGCATCTTAATAGAGGTGTTATGATCAGCACTACTAGTTGGAATAGCTTCTACCCACTTAGTAACGTAATCAACAGCAAATAAAATATGTGTATACCGATTAGAGGAAGGAAACGGTCCCATATAATCAAAGCCCCAAACATCAAATGGTTCAATAACAAGTGAATAGTTCATAGGCATTTCTTGACGTCTACTAACATTACCGATTCTTTGACATTCATCACAAGACAAGACAAGCTTACGGGCATCTTTGAAGAGAGTAGGCCAATAAAAACCGGATTGCAATACCTTGTCCGCAGTTCTATCTCCAGCGTGGTGTCCTCCATAAGCCTCGGAGTGACACTTGCGTAGGATCTGTTCCTGTTCATGCTCAGGTACACAGCGTATAATAATACCATCTACTCCTTGTTTATAAAGATGTGGGTCATCCCAGAAGTAATGTCTTAAATCATAGAAAAACTTTCTCTTTTGCTGGTATGTGAAACTAGGTGGTATAAATTTAGCAACAATGTAATTAGCATAATCAGCATACCATGGAGCAGTACGAGAAGCATTTATGACAGCTAATTGTTCATCAGGAAAGCTATCACCAATAGGTAGTGGTTCTCAGCTCCCTTTCTATCAATAATATGCAACTCAAATTCTTGTAGCAAGAGAACCCATCTAATAAGTCTAGGTTTAGCATCTTTCTTTTCCATAAGATATTTAATAGCAGCATGATCAGCGTGAACACTTACTTTACAATCAACAATATAAGGTCTGAACTTATCACAAGCAAATACAACTGCTAAAAATTCTTTTTCAGTAGTAGCATAATTTCTCTAGGCACTGTCTAGAGTTTTACTAGCATATTGGATAACATTTAAATTTCTTATCAACTCTTTGTCCTAGAACAGCACCTACATCATAATCACTAGCATCACACATAATTTCAAAGGGTAAATTCCAATCGGGTGGCTGAACAATAGGTGCATAAATCAGGGCTTTCTTAAGTATTTCAAATTCTTCTACACAATCATCATCAAAGACAAAAGGAACATATTTTTGTACAAGATTAGTCAGAGGCCTAGAAATTTTTTAGAAGTCTTTAATGAATCTCCTATAAAAACCGGCATGACCAAGGAAACTTCTTATACCTTTGATGTCCTTACGACATGGCATCTTTTCAATAGCATCAACTTTAGCTTTATCAACTTCAATACCTCTTTCAGAAATTTTATGCCCCAAGACAATACCTTCATTAACCCTAAAGTGGCACTTCTCCCAATTCAAAACAAGATTAGTTTCTTCACATCTCTGCAAAACTCGATCAAGGTTGCTTAAGCAATCATCAAAAGAAGTTCCATATCAAAAAATCATCCATGAAAACCTCAACAATCTTTTCACAAAAATCAGAGAATATAGCCATCATACATCTTTGAAAGGTAGCAGGTGCATTGCATAAACCAAAATGCATACGTCTATAAGCAAAGGTACCGAAAGGGCAAGTAAAAGTGGTCTTTTCTTGATCCTCTTTTGATACAGGTATTTGAGAGAAACCAGAATAACCGTCTAGAAAGCAAAAATGTGTATGTTTGAATAATCTTTTTAGCATTTGATCAATAAAAGGTAAAGGGTAATGATCCTTTTTAGTAGCTTTGTTTAATTTGCGGAAATCAATTACCATTCTATAACCTATAACAATTCTTTGTGGGATCAATTCATCTTTATCATTAGGAACAACAGTAATACCTCCCTTCTTAGGGACACAATGGACAAGACTTACCCACTGACTATCAGCAACAGGATAAATTATACCTGCCTCCAGAAGCTTTAGTATTTCTTTTCTTACCACTTCTTTCATCTTAGGGTTTAACTGTCGTTGGTGATCAACAGCCGGTTTAGCGTCTTTCTCCAATTTTATTTTGTGTTGGCATAGAGTGGGACTAATGCCCTTAAGATCATCCAGAGTATATCCAATAGGAGCACGGTGCTTCTTCAGAGTTTTCAATAATTTCTCTTCTTCTTGCTCTGAATGGTTAACACTAATAATAACAGGATATATCTCCTTTTCAACAAGATAAGCATATTTAAGAGTATCAGGTAATGGTTTAAGCTCAAACACGGGATCACCCTTGGGTGGGGGAGGATCCCCTAGAATTTCAACAGGCAAGTTGTGTTTCAAAATAGGTCCTTGTTTAAAGAATACTTCATCTATTTCCCTTATTTCATTCATAAACATATCATTTTCATGGTCTAGCAAATATTGTTCTAAAGGATCGTTAGGAGGCACGGCAATAGAAGCAAGACCAATAATTTCATCTTTACTAGGCAATTATTTATCATGGGATTGTCTACGAAATTTAGCAAAATTAAAATCATGAGACATATCCCCTAAACCAATAGTAACAACATCCTTTTTGCAATCCATCTTAGCATTAACAGTATTCAAGAAGGGCCTACCAAATATAATGGGACAAAAGTCATCTTGTGGGGAACCAAAAACAAGAAAATCAGTAGGATATTTAACTTTCCCACACAAGACTTCAACATCTCTAACAATCCCGACTGGTGAAATAGTATCTCTATTGGCAAGCTTAATTGTAACATCAATTTCTTCTATCTCAGCAGGTGCAATATCATGCATAATTTCTTTGTATAAGGAATGAGGTATTGCACTTGCACTAGCACCCATATCACATAAGACATGATAGCAATGATCTCCTATTTTAACAGAACAGGCATGCCCACAACAGGTCTATGTTTATTTTGGGTATCGGGTCTAGCAATTCTAGTAGCTTCATCACAGAAGTAAATAACATGCCCATCAATATTATCGGCCAAGAGATCTTTAACCATGGCAATACTAGGTTCAACTTTAATTTGCTCAGGGGTTGTAGGTGTTCTAGTATTACTCTTACGAACCACAGTTGAAGCTTCAACATGATCCTTTATTCTAATAGGGAAAGGTGGTTTCTCAACATAAGCAGTAGGAACAATAGGATCAACATTATAAGTGATAGTCTTTTCTTCAACTTTAATAGGTTCAGCTACTTATACTTCAATGGGAGGATGATATTTAAACCATTTCTCCTCAGGGAGATCAACATGAGTAGCAAATGATTGATAACCCACAAGTATAGGGGATCGCAACAGTTTTCGATAAGTAAGAGTGTCGAACCCAACGAGGAGCTAAAGGTAGAACAAATATTCCCTAAAGTTCTATCGACCACCGATACAACTCTACGCACGCTTAACGTTTACTTTACCTGGAACAAGTATGAAACTAGAAGTACTTTATAGGTGTTGTTGGATAGGTTTGCAAGATAATAAAGAGAGCATAAATAAAAGCTAGGGGCTGTTGTAAGTAAAGAAGCAATAAAGTAAATATAGCGAGTGTGGAAGAGTGGTGGTAGGAGTTGGGAAATTGTCCCTAAGCAATTGACTAGTTTACTAGACCGATAGCAAGTTTTATGTGGGAGAGGCCACTGCTAGCATGTCATCCCTGACTTGGAATTCTATGCACTTATGATTGGAACTATTAGCAAGCGTCCACAACTACTAACGTTCATTAAGGTAAAACCCAACCATAGCATTAAGATATATTGGTCCCCCTTCAATCCCGTATGCATCAATTTCTATGCTAGGTTGAAGCTTCTGTCACTCTTGCCCTCCAATACATAGTCCTATCAACATACAACTAACCGTATGGTGTGATCCACGCGCGCGCAGATATGATGGGAACCAAAGGACAGCAACATAACCACAAGCAAATTAAATCAATCATAGTTATTCATCAACCACCGATAGGACAACGAAAATATACTCAGACATCATAGGATGGCAACACATCATTGGATAATAATATGAAGCATAAAGCACCATGTTCAAGTAGAGGGTACAGCGGGTTGCGGGAGAGTGGACCATTGTAGATAGATGGGGGAAGGTGATGAGGATGGTGGTGAAGATGGCGTAGGTGTTGATGAAGATCACGGTGATGATGATGGCCCCCGGCGGCGTTCCGGCGCCACCGGAAGCGAGGGGGAGAGAGCCCCCCTTCTTCTTCTTCTTCCTTGACCTTCTCCCTAGATATGAGAAGGGTTTCCCCTCTGGTCCATGGTCTCCATGGCATGGGAGGGGCGAGAGCCCCTCCGAGATTGGATCTGTCTCTCTGTCTCTCTCTGTTTCTGCGTTCTCCCCTGCTGCCCTTTCACCGTTTCGTATATATATGGAGATCCGTAACTCCGATCGGCCTGAAACCTTCGCCGTGATTTTTTTACCAAAAATTAGCTTTCTTGCGGCCGAAGAAGGGCATCAACCGCCTTACGGGTGCACCACGAGGGTCAGGGGCGCGCCCAGGGGGTGGGGCGCGGCCCCGTGCCTCGTGCCCACCTCGGACACTGTTTCGCATTGATCTTTCTCCCAGATTTTCCAAATATTCCAAAAATAAGCTCCGTCCGTTTTTATCTAGTTTGGACTCCGTTTGATATGGATATTCTGCGAAACATAAAACATGTAACAAACAGGAACTGGCACTGGGCACTGGATCAATATGTTAGTCCCAAAAATAATATAAAAAGTTGCCAAAAGTATATGAAAGTTGAATAATATTGGCATGGAACAATCAAAAATTATAGATACGACGGAGACGTATCAGCATCCACAAGCTTAATTCCTGCTCGTCCTCGAGTAGGTAAATGATAAAAAAGATAATTTTTGATGTGGAATGCTACCTAGCATAATCTTGATCATGTATCCAATCATGGCATGAATATTAAGACACGAGTGATTCAAAGCAATAGTCAATCATTTGACATAAAACAATAATACTTCAAGCCTACTAATAAAGCAATCATGTCTTTTCAAAATAACAAGGCCAAAGAAAGTTATCCCTACAAAAACATATAGTCTGGCTATGCTCCATCTTCACCACACAAAATATTCACATCATGCACAACCCTGATGACAAGCCGAGCAATTGGTTCATACTTTTTAACGCGCTTCAGCTTTTTCAACCCTCACGCAATACGTGAGCGCAAGGCATGGATATAGCACTATAGGTGGAATAGAATATGATGATGGGGGTTATGTGGAGAAGACAAAAAGGATAAAGTCTCACATCGACGCGGCTAATCAACGGGCTATGGAGATGCCCATCAATTGATGTCAATGTGAGGAGTAGGGATTGCCATGCAATGGATGCACTAGAGCTATAAGTGTATGAAAGCTCAAACTGAAACTAAGTAGGTGTGCATCCAACTTGCTTGCTCATGAAGACCTCGGGCATTTGAGGAAGCCCATCATCGGAATATACAAGCCAAGTTCTATAATAAAAGTTTCCACTAGTATATGAAAGTGATAACTCAAGAGACTCTCTATATGAAGAACATGGTGCTACTTTGAAGCACAAGTGTGGTAAAAGGATAGTAACATTGCCCCTTCTCTCTTTTTCTCTCATTTTTTTCTTTTTTTTCTTTTTTTGGGCCTTTCTCTTTTTTTTATTTTTTTATTCTTGTTTTTTCGTCCGGAGTCTCATCCCGACTTGTGGGGGAATCATAGTCTCCATCATCCTTTCCTCACTGGGGCAATGCTCTAATAATGATGATCATCACACTTTTATTTACTTACAACTCAATATTACAACTAGATATCTAGAACAAAGATATGACTCTATATGAATGCCTCCGGCGGTGTACCGGGATGTGCAATGATCTAGCGTAGCAATGACATCAAAAAACGGACAAGCCATGAAAACATCATGCTAGCTATCTTACGATCATGCAAAGCAATATGACAATAAATGCTCAAGTCATGTATATGATGATGATGGAAGTTGCATGGCAATATATCTCAGAATGGCTATGGAAATGCTATGATAGGTAGGTATGGTGGCTGTTTTGAGGAAGATATAATGAGGCTTATGTGTGATAGAGCGTATCGTATCACGGGGTTTGGATGCATCGACGAAGTTTGCACCAACTCTCGAGGTGAGAAAGGGCAATGCACAGTACCGAAGATGCTAGCAATGATGGAAGGATGAGAGTGCGTATAATCGATGGACTCACATTAGTCATAAAGAACTCATATACTTATTGCAAAAGTTTATTAGACCTCGAAGCAAAGTACTAATACGCATGCCCATAGGGGGATAGATTGGTAGGAAAAGACCATCGCTCGTCCCCGACCGCCACTCATAAGGAAGACAATCAATAAATAAATCATGCTCCAACTTCGTTACATAACGGTTCACCATACGTGCATGCTACGGGAATCACAAACCTCAACACAAGTATTTCTACAATCCACAACTACCCACTAGCATGACTCTAATATCACCATCTTTATATCGCAAAACTATTGCAAGGAATCAAACATATCATATTCAGTGATCTACAAGTTTTATGTAGGATTTTATGACTAACCATGTGAATGACCGGTTCCTTTCATCTCTCTAAATAGACATAAGTGAAGCAAGAGAGTTTAATTCTTTCTACAAAAGATATGCCCACGCTCTAACAAATATAAGTGAAGCAAAAGAGCATTCTACAAATGGCGGTTGTCTATGTAAAGAGAAACAGGCAATCCAAATTTCAAATGATATAAGTGAAGCACATGAAGCATTCTATAAAGACATACTCAAAAGATATAAGTGAAGTGAAAAGAGCATTCTATAAATCAACCAAGGACTATCTCTGTGATGCCCCCGATTTGACCGTACACTAATCATGCACGCAAATGTGTACGATCAAGATCAGGGACTCACAGGAAGATATCACAACACAACTCTAAAGCATAAATAATTAATACAAGCATCATAATACAAGCCAGAGGCCTCGAGGGCTCGAATACAAGTGCTCGATCACAGACGAGTCAGCGGAAGCAACAATACCTGAGTACAGACATAAGTTAAACAAGGTTGCCTTAAGAAGACTAGCACAAAAGTAGCAACGATCGAAAAGGCAAGGCCTCCTGCCTGGGACCTCCTAACTACTCCTCGAAGCCGAACTCCATGTAGAATCATCCTCGGGATCTCTAGCTCCTGGAACTCCAGCATCTGGTTGCGACAATCAGGTATAGGAAGGGGAAAAGAGGGAGAAAAGCAACCGTGAGTACTCATCCAAAGTACTCGCAAGCAAGGAGCTACACTACATATGCATGGGTATATGTGTAAAGGGCCATATCAGTGGACTGAACTGCAGAATGCCAGAATTAAGGGGGGGATAGCTAATCATGTCGAAGACTACGCTTCTGGCAGTCTCCATCTTGCAGCATGTAGAAGAGAGTAGATATAAGTCCTCCAAGTAGCATCGTATAGCATAATCCTACCCGGCGATCCCCTCCTCGTCGCCCTGTTAGAGAGCGATCACCGGGTTATATCTGGCACTTGGAAGGGTGTGTTTTATTCAGTATCGGTTCTAGTTGTCATAAGGTCAAGGTACAACTCCGGGTCGTCCTTTTACCGAGGGACACGGCTATTCGAATAGATAAACTTCCCTGCAGGGGTACACCACATAACCCAACACGCTCGATCCCATTTGGCCGGACACACTTTTCTGGGTCATGCCCGGCCTCGTAAGATCAACGCGTCGCAGCCCCACCTAAGCACAACAGAGAGGTCAGCACGCCGGTCTAACCCTATGCGCGCAGGGGTCAGGGCCCATCGCCCTATGCACACCTGCACGTTGCGTACGCGGCCGGAAGCAGACCTAGCCTAGTGGCGTTCCAGTCCAATCCGGCGCGCGCCACTCAGTCGCTGACGTCACGAAGGCTTCGGCTGATACCACGACGCCGGGATACCCATAACTACTCCCGCGTAGATGGTTAGTGCGTATAGACCAAATGACCAGACTCAGATCAAATACCAAGAACTCGTTAAGCGTGTTATGTATCTGCGAACGCCGACCAGGGCCAGGCCCACCTCTCTCCTAGGTGGTCTCAACCTGCCCTGTCGCTCCGCCACAAAGTAACAGTCGGGGGCCGTCAGGAACCCAGGCCCACCTCTACCGGGGTGGAGCCACCTGTCCTTTCAGCCCCCTCATCAGAATCACTTGCGGGTACTCCTCGAGCCGACCCGACTTTAGTCACCACATGTGTCATGTATATAATGTATATAGTATATACCCATGATCACCTCCCAAAGTGATCACGACCCAGTAGTATAGCCTGGCAGACGGACAAGAGTGTAGGGCCACTGATGGAACACTAGCATCCTATACTAAGCATGTAGGATTGCAGGTAAAGGTAACAACAGTAGTAGCAAGGATAGGCTATGCATCAGGATAGGATATCGGAAAGCAGTAACATGCTACACTACTCTAATGCAAGCAGTATAGAGAAGAATAGGCGATATCTGGTGATCAAGGGGGGGGCTTGCCTGGTTGCTCAGACAAGAAGGAGGGGTCGTCAACTCCGTAGTCGAACTGGGGGTCGCCGGTAGTCTCGGGGTCTACCGGAAAGAAGTAACGGAGGGGGAACACAATAAATAACAGAGCAATCAAAACAACACAAAGCGCAACATGACAATACGTGGTGCTAGGTGTGCCCTAACGCGGTAGTAGGTGATATCGGCAAAGGGGGGAAACATCCGGGAAAGTTTTCCCGAAGTTTGCATTTTTCGGAGAGATGAAAAGGAGGGGGAAAGTTGCAAGTTTGCTATGCTAGGGACGTCTGGCGGACGAACAGACTGCGTATTCGGATTCGTCTCGTCGTTCTGAACAACTTTCATATAGAAAGTATTTTCATCTGAGCTACGGTTTATTTTATATGATTTTCTAAAAGTTTTAAATCATTTTAGAATTTATTTAATTTATTTATTTCAACATTATCCAGAATAGTGCCTGCTGACGTCAGCAGTCAACATGGCGTTGACTGGGTCAAACTGATGTGCGGGACCCACCTGTCGTTGACTGATTAATTAATTAACTAATAGTTTAATTAGTTTAGTTATTAGATTAGTTTAATTAATCAAAAAATAATTAGGTTAATTAATTCTTTAATTAATTAATTGTTTTTAATATATTATTATTTTTATTATTTTTTCTTCTTTTTTTTCTTTTTTTTCGTTCTGGGGTGGGGTCCCCGTGTCAGTGGCTCAGGGGGTGCAGCGGGCACTGGGCGAATGGGCGCAACGGGTGCCCAGCACCCGTTCGTTCGGGCGCACGCCTCAACCGCCAGAGGGGCAACGGCGACGGCATGGCGCCGGGGCGGCGAGGGGGTGGTCGTGACGGCAGCAGGAGGTGGTGCCGGAGTGGGGCCGCGCGGACGGGCGCCGGGCACGGAGCGCTAGACGCAGCCAGGGGGCGCGGCCACGCGCGGCGCACGGGCGCGGGCATCTCCGGGCGAAGGGTTCGTGCGGCGTGGGGCTCCGGGCGGGCTACGACCGGTCAGGGCAGGGCAAGGGACCGCGCCTGGGCGAGAGGAGCGGGACAGCGCCAGCGCGCACTGGGCGCGGCGTGGACGGCGATTGCGGGGCCGTCGGGCGGGGCCATGGGCGTGGCGACGAGGCGAGCCTACGCGGGCGCGTCGCTGGCAGTAGCAGCACGGCAGGTGCGAGGCGCTGGTAGAGGGAAAGGGGAGGCCGTGGGCCTCACCAGCGGTGGAGGGAAGCGGGGGCAGCGTGGCTCGAGGAGGCCGGTCGGGGATGAGGTCGAGGTGGGCGTCCGGCGGCGCTGGGTGAAGCAGAGGCGGGGAACGGGGCGGTCCTGCGATGGAGAGGCGGGGCGTCAGGGTGGCGCCGGGGACGCGCGCCGGCGTCAGGCATCGGGGAGGCGGGCGCAGTCCGGTGGGGAGGAAGATGGGGATGCGGTGCAGGAGGTTGGGAGCCACGAGGAGGAGGCCGGGGTGGCGGTGCTCGGCGCTGGCGGGCGGCGGCCTCAGGGGAGCGGCGGCTCGGGTGCCCGCTCCACCGGGTGTGCGTGCGTGCGTGTGGCGGCGCGGGTGAGGGGACGAGGGGAGCGATGGGGAATAGAGTGAGTGGGTGGATCGGGTTAGGGTTTCGAGAGTGGGAGGGATAAGGAGGCCCAACTGGGCCTGGTGGGCCGGCCGGTGCGGCGGCCAGCTGGGCCGTTCGGTCCAGCTTGGGGGGGTTGTTTTATTTCTTTTTTTTGTTTCTTTTTTGTTTTCTTTTCTTTATCTATTTTCTTTTCTATTTTATTCTTTCAATTTCTGTTTTATAAAATATAAATACAACTCCTAAATTAATGTTATAATTTATTCTGCTGCCCCAAAAAGTTTGACACCTAATTAAAATAGTTTGTATTATTATTATTTTTAAAAGGCACTTAATTAATTGTCATACCTGCTGTTTTAATTACTTTAGAGCCTTTAAACATTTTATAAAAGTGTGGTTTCTCCACAATAATTACCTATGCATTATTTGGCAACACCCCAACATTTTAGTTTTAATATTTGAAAATCTTTACCGTTTGACTTTATTTTAAGTTTGAATCTCGAATCGATTTTGAACTAACACGAGATTAACAACAGTAACCGTGGTGACGTGGCATCATTAACGTGGGATTACTGTAGCCTAATTATCCAGGCGTCACAATCTCATACCAGCATGGTGCATAAAATAAAAATGAAAACTAAAGCAAAAGACGCTCCATGATTGCACATATCGCATGAACGAAACGAATCCGTAAACATACCGATACTTGTTGAAGAAAGAGGGGATGCCTTCCGGGGCATCCCCAAGTTTAGACGCTTGAGTCTCCTTGAATATTTACTTGGGGTGCCTTGGGCATCCCCAAGCTTGAGCTCTTGCCTCTCTTCCTTCTTCTCACATCAAAACCTTCTCAATCATCGAACACTTCATCCACACAAAACTTCAACAGAAAACTCAGTAAGATCCGTTAGTATAATAAAGCAAATCACTACTCTAAGTACTGTTACAAACCAATTCATATTTTTTTTCATTGTGTCTACTGTAATATAGCTTTTACATGGCTTAATCCACTAATAGAAATTGATAGTTTCATCAAAACAAGCAAACTATGCATCAAAAACAGAATCTGTCTAAAACAGAACAGTCTGTAATAATCTGAACATTCACCATACTTCTGATACTTGAAAAATTCTGCCAAAATTAGAAAAAATAAAAAATTTGTATATAAAGACAATGCAAAAAGAATCAGAACCATTTGATGTTCCAGTGAAAAATGTAAAATCGCGCACTACAGCCAAAGTTTCTGTCCTGCACCGTACAAACCAACAAGCATCGTAAACATCCTAAAGGCAAACCTTGGCACATTATTTTTATTTATAAACTTTATAAAAGCACACAACAGAAATAAATGACTCTCTAAAACTTCCGGGTTGTCTCCCTGGCAGCGCTTTCTTTAAAGCCATTAAGCTAGGAATATAGTGCTCAAGTAGTGGATCCACCCGGATCCCAAGGTATATCAAAGCCAATTTTAATTAGCAATGATTTGGCATTTAGTAGTGAGCACAAGGCAACATATATCAAGCAATGACGAAGTCTAACTCTCTTCCTATGCATCGGCATGTCATAAAAGAACAATTCATGCACACATAGTAAAGGCCAATGCATAGTATAAACAGTTTCTTGCAATTTTATCGTGTGGGAAACATAGAGAGGTGGAGATATAGTTCCTCTCTCATAATAATTGCAAGTAGGAGCAGCAAGCACATGCATATTATACTCATCAAAATCATCATGTGTAGTAGTAAAAGGCAACCCATCAATATAATCCTTAATAAGCACAAACTTCTCCGATATAGTGTAGTTTGGAGAATTCAAAAAGATAATAGGACTATCATGTGTGGGTGCAATAGCAACAACTTCATGTTTAACATAAGGAACTATAGCAAGTTCATCTCCATAAGCATCATTCATATTGGCATCTTGGCCACAAGCATAGCAAGCATCATCAAAAAGAGATATTTCAAGAGAATCAACGGGATCATAATGGTCATCATAGGAATCATCCTTCAGTAAGCATGAAGGGAAATTAAACAATGTATGAGTTGAAGAGTTACTCTCATTAGAAGGTGGGCACGGGTAGCTAATCCGCTCTTCCTCCTTTTGTTTTTCGCTCTCCTCATCATCTTTTTCACCAATGAGCTCACAGTTTCATCAATTTCTTCTTCCATAGACTCCTGCAAAATATTAGTCTCTTCTTGGACAGCGGAGTAGTCCTCAATATATGGTTTAACATAGGCATTAGAAGCATAATTATCATAACAATATTTAAGTATGGAAAAAATTTCAGATTTGTAAAGAGTAGCACCATACTTTTCAATCAAAGAAGCAATTTCATAAGCACCCTTAAAAGCAACAAATTCTTCAATTTGTTGAACATCATAGTAATTATAAACACCCTTAGCATATGAAGATACCATTCCATTATCACTAAACTCACATTGGTAGGGAAGGTGTTTCTTAGGGTTTTCAGAAAAACAAGTAAAATCATATATATAACATAAATTCCAAGAATAGCATTGCAAACGATGAATTTGACCCAGCAAAAGTTTCCCTTTTTCAGATATACGGTGTCGCACATAACAGGCATGCTCATCTAAAGATTTGCCCTCAACTAAGCTACTTGGGGTTTCAGCACGAGCACAAAGGGATCGAAGATTATCCAAGTACTAAGCTTCAGGAGTGTGATAGATTTTGAGTGGTTCTTCAACCATTGGTTCAGTAGGTACAACTAATTTTTTTTGGTATTTTGCGTTTCCTACCCATAACTAAAGATAGAAAACAATTAAGAACAGCAAATAAAAATTACTTAGTGATAAAGCAAACAAGCACACACGAGAATATTCACTCCACGCTATTGCTCCCCGGCAACGGCACCAGAAAAAGGTCTTGATAACCCACAAGTATAGGGGATCGCAACAGTTTTCGATAAGTAAGAGTGTCGAACCCAACGAGGAGCTAAAGGTAGAACAAATATTCCCTAAAGTTCTATCGACCACCGATACAACTCTACGCACGCTTAACGTTTACTTTACCTAGAACAAGTATGAAACTAGAAGTACTTTGCAGGTGTTGTTGGATAGGTTTGCAAGATAATAAAGAGAGTGTAAATAAAAGCTAGGGGCTGTTGTAAGTAAAGAAGCAATAAAGTAAATATAGCGAGTGTGGAAAAGTGGTGGTAGGAGTTGGGAAATTGTCCCTAAGCAATTGACTAGTTTACTAGACTGATAGCAAGTTTTATGTGGGAGAGGCCACTGCTAGCATGTCATCCCTGACTTGGAATTCTATGCACTTATGATTGGAACTATTAGCAAGCGTCCGCAACTACTAACGTTCATTAAGGTAAAACCCCACCATAGCATTAAGATATATTGGTCCCCCTTCAATCCCGTATGCATCAATTTCTATGCTAGGTTGAAGCCTCTGTCACTCTTGCCCTCCAATACATAGTCCTATCAACATACAACTAACCCTATGGTGTGATCCATGCGCGCGCTCATATGATGGGCACCAAAGGACAGCAACATAACCACAAGCAAATTAAATCAATCATAGCAATTCATTAACCACCGATAGGACAATGAAAATCTACTCAGACATCATAGGATGGCAACACATCATTGGATAATAATATGAAGCATAAAGCACCATGTTCAAGTAGAGGGTACAGCGGGTTGTGGGAGAGTGGACCGCTAATAGATGGCGGAAGGTGATGAGGATGTTGGTGAAGATGGCGTAGGTGTTGGTGAAGATCGCGGTGATGATGATGGCCCCCGACGGCGTTCCGGCGCCACCGGAAGCGAGGGGGAGAGAGCCCCCCTTCTTCTTCTTCCTTGACCTTCTCCCTAGATGGGAGAGGGTTTCCCCTTTGGTCCATGGTCTCCATGGCGTGGGAGGGGCGAGAGCCCCTCCGAGATTGGATCTGTCTCTCTGTTTCTGCGTTCTCCCCTGCTGCCCTTTCACCGTTTCGTATATATATGGAGATCCGTAACTCCGATCGACCTGAAACCTTCGCCGTGATTTTTTACCAAAAAATAGCTTTCTTGCAGCCGAAGAAGAGCATCAACCGCCTTACGGGTGGACCACGAGGGTCAGGGGCGCGCCCAGGGGGTGGGGCGCTCCCCCCTGCCTCGTGCCCACCTCGGACACCGTTTCGCATTGGTCTTTCTCCCAGATTTTCCAAATATTCCAAAAATAAGCTCCGTCCGTTTTTATCCCGTTTGGACTCCGTTTGATATGGATATTCTGCGAAAGATAAAACATGCAACAAACAGGAACTGGCACTGGGCACTGGATCAATATGTTAGTCCCAAAAATAATATAAAAATTTGCCAAAAGTATATGAAAGTTGAATAATATTGGCATGGAACAATCAAAAATTAAAGATACGACGGAGACGTATCAATGATTCACAGAAAGAAGCTACTATCTCATATTCAAGTCCATATTTAGTGCTAAATTCACGGAAAACATCGGTATCCATAAAAGATTTAACACAATCGAACTTAGGTGCTATACCTGACTCCTTACCTTCGTCGAGATCCCAATCTTCAGAGTTGCGTTTAATTCTTTCCAATAAATCCCATTTGAATTCAATAGTCTTCATCATAAAAGAACCAGTACAAGAAGTATCGAGCATGGAGCGATTATTGAGAGAAAGCCGAGCATAAAAATTTTGAATAATAATTTATATTGAGAGCTCATGATTGGGGCATGAATATAACATGAATTAAGCCTCCCCCAAGCTTGAGCGATGCTTTCTGCTTCACGAGGCCAAAATTATATATATAATTACGGTCACGATGAACAAGATGCATAGGATAAAACTTCTGATGAAATTCCAATTTCAATCTGTTGTAGTTCCATGATCCCATATCATCACATGGCCTAAACCACGTCAATGCCTTTCCCTTCAAAGATAAAGGGAAGACCTTATTCTTGATAACATCCTCCGGCATACCTGCAAGCTTAAATAATCTACAAACTTCATCCACATAGATTAGGTGCAAATCGGGATGCAATGTTCCATCTCCTTTAAAAGGATTAGCTAGCAGTTTCTCTACCATACCCGAAGGAATTTCAAACATTTTCAGTAGGTTGAGGAGCAACTCTTTGCTCTACTGGTCGGGGTGAAGGTACCCCGAACAAGCCCCTCAAAGGATTACTTTCCATAGTAACAAGTGACAGTAAATTTCAGCACACTATATAATTTTTTCTTACCAAAGGCGCTTCACTCCCTGGCAACGGCGCCAGAAAGGATTCTTGATGACCCACAAGTATAGGGGATCTATCGTAGTCCTTTCAATAAGAAAGAGTGTCGAACCCAACGAGGAGCAGAAGGAAATGACAAGCGGTTTTTAGTAAGGTATTCTCTGCAAGCACTGAAATTATCGGTAACAGATAGTTTTGTGATAAGGTAATTCGTAACGGGTAACAAGTAACAAAAGTAAACAAGGTGCAGCAAGGTGGCCCAATCCTTTTTGTAGCAAAGGACAAGCCTGGACAAACTCTTATATAAAGGAAAACGCTCCCGAGGACACATGGGAATTATCGTCAAGCTAGTTTTCATCACGCTCATATGATTCACGTTCATTACTTTGATAATTTGATATGTGGGTGGACCGGTGCTTGGGTACTGCCCTTCCTGGGACAAGCATCCCACTTATGATTAACTTCTATTGCAAGCATCCGCAACTACAAAACAAGTATTAAGGTAAACCTAACCATAGCATGAAACATATGGATCCAAATCAGCCCCTTACGAAGCAACGCATAAACTAGGGTTTAAGCTTTTGTCACTCTAGCAACCCATCATCTACCTATTACTTCCCAATGCCTTCCTCTAGGCCCAAACAATGGTGAAGTGTCATGTAGTCGACGTTCACATAACACCACTAGAGGAAAGACAACATACATCTCATCAAAATATCGAACGAATACCAAATTCACATGACTACTTATAGCCAGACTTCTCCCATGCCCTCAGGAACAAACGTAACTACTCACAAATCATATTCATGGTCATAATCAGAGGGTCGTTAGCTGGTTTCCAGTTCGTTACCTGACTGCTCCGCCTTAACGCGAAAAGATAGGATCTTCACTCCTGTCCTGCCATCCATATCCGTGCCCACCCGAACCATGGGAAAGAAAGTTTGTCAGAAATTACTTGTACTTGAGGGCAATGATAAAGTGAAGAAAATTATAGAAACAATGAAATGAAGCTATGGCTCGAACTATTGGAGAAGCCACCATAGAATATATCCATGAGCTTCTCAAGCACTTCTTCTTCCAATTACTTTGTGACGATTTCAAGGAAAAGTGAATGATTCAATCAAGAAAAGAATCATATGCTCGATCCGTCGTAACAAGAGGGATAAGAAAGTCTCAACTCCAACCGCGGGAGCATTTACTATTTGGAAGTGTGCGAACGTAGCTGGTGGATCGGGGAAACAGGAAATCCTTGTGGTAATGCCGTGGGAATAGGAGTTGTTAGAGCGAGGTATTGCAATGAAACAGATTGTTCAATAGATTTCTTCATTGCTAAGGGTAAATGGCATTTTCATGGTCAAAATTCCAGAGAGGAGTTCCGAGCTTCAAGGATGTCGGATCGCACCATTCATAAGAGAAACCCTTGGGTGCCCGATGAGGCACAAAACAGATAACCAGACTGTGCCCTGGGCAAGGAAATAACCATGGCAAGCCACGAAAGGAATGAATAAGCTCCCTCCGGGCTCTCCCTTCGGAGTTTCACGCTAGTGGAACTCACAAAAGCAGCACAGCTAATGAATCAATGAATCAGTGGGCAAATCGTTGTGTCCATACATTTGATGTGCCTTTTGAAAGTCGCATTTGTTTTCAACAGTCAGAGATGGGAATATTCCATTCCATGGCATAGTTCTCAATGTTAGTAAACGGAGTGCGTTATCAACTCAATAATAAATCTCCCCTACACCGTAACCGGATTACATTCATTGAAGTTGGCAATCCCCTGATCTTTGCTTCCGATGTGCGATCCGAATTGACATATAATGACCGTAGTTAGCAGGCAATGGCCAAGGTCAGTGTATCTCGAACTAGTGGGTCACTATATCTAAACTATCTAATACAACTATTGAATGCGCTTTGAATTGCACTTCTGCTCGTAACCACTACGAGCCGGAAAGGAAGGATTTTTATATGCTAAAGATACCGGTTCAATATGTCATTTCCGAAACCGAGGACCACACCGCTGGGAGGACAACTCAAGCACCAAAGACAAAGGTATCGCTCGTAAAAGTGATTTTCATCGTAGTACTCGCTCTAGCGTTAGGTTCAATGCAGCGTGTAAATACCTGTAGCCCTAGGGAAGGGGGCGTGTCGTTCCCAATGGTGGAATTGCTTCTTGTCTGCTTTGCCGAGGAGAGCGCTCGCAACCCGATCCCCCTAAGCTAATGTAGTTCCCAGGTTGCCTACTAGATACCGTTTACGGCTATATCCGTGTAGGAAGCCGAGGAAAGAGATAATTGATAGTTGCCAAAACCACGTAAAAGAAATGAGATTGAACATATTTCAATTCAACAAATTCTGATTGTTTCATTATCAAATGCAAGGGATGTGGGACCAGGTTCTATTATTGGAGTTAAGCGGTGTAGGAGCCGTGTCATTCCTGTGTATTAGCTCGTTGTTAGCAGCCCCGAAGGGCGTAAAGGGGTAAAAGATTTCTCGGAAGCAGCTCTTCGCCTGTGGGAACTTGCTCTTTTCTTTTGTTTTAAAATGCAACCTATGCTGAAACAGCCGAATAAAAACCAAAAAGTAAAGAGGTGGATTAGTTGATCCTTTTCTCGATTGAATGTGCTTTCTATCTATCTATATCGGTACCAGGAAAAGCAGAATAAGCAGTTGAGCACCAAGAAATTCCTGTTTCAAGTAAGTATGAAGGGGCAAGAGAGACTGTCATAATATTACTATGGGAGACGGATCCTGTTAAGTCAGTACGAATGTGATACGAAAAATCCTCTTCCATTCTTTCCGGCTGGGCAACATGACTGATGGGAATGTTCGCTACTGCTTTGGCGTCCATCTCATACATATGTTCTCTGACCACCTCCATATTCCACGGCCTGGTTGCAGCATGGATAAGATCCGACACAAACATAGGTGGATCATTGGACCACGGGGACAGCAGCGTCATAACATCTTGTTTCTCAAGAGTACGTAGCAATCGGTCCTTGTTGGAGTTCAACAAAATGAACAGTAGCTAAATTGGAACTAAGGTGACCGGTCATCCACCGGTGGGTAGAAATATGAATGTTGACTAGGGTCCCCTGTGCTCATTTGATTCTAAGTCGGCAGCATATCAAGCTCCTAGCCCCGCCTTAACAACCCTCATAGTGTTATGTCCCCTGATCGATAGCTTAATACATTTCAGTATTTGGCTTGCTTTCTTCATTTTCCTTGCGTAGGTAGAAACCTTTCTGGGTGTGTCAGCACACCAAATTATATGACTATATTCAATATGCCCTGATGTCCATAGTACCGTACTCAGACGACCCTACCCTTCCTTAACGAATAGTAGGATTACATTCATCGTTCCAGCTGTAAACACAGTTTCTAGTTTGACTGAATGAGAGTCATGCAATAGGCATCAGTAGGGAGTGCGAAAGCAAAAGCTAAGTGATCGGACTAACACAGAGTGCATTTCTCCCGGGTAAGCTTATGTTCCTGATATCTGATACCTATGTTTGCTCCTTATTTTATTAATAATTGATCCAATTTATACGCAAAATACGTAGGTTGAAGAAGTTATCAAGAAAAATGATTGGGATCTTTCAATATGCTATTCTTGATATCATGTTTTTTATTCTTGATCCTATCAAGTATGGATTCTAGATTGTTAGTTGGAGCATCCTGACCAGTCTAGTTTATTGTGATATGATCCTGAGGGACTCTTCAAATACATGTAGGGAGTCACACAGGTCTCCGACATATCAAATTGTATCTGGATTTGAGTCAGAGCATTTCCTCTGATTCCTAGCTCAGAAATCTTTGCTTTATTTACTAAATATTAGAGCACACAAGCGCACACGCAGTAATCTGATTGAGAAAATGGACAGTTGCTGCCATCGATATTAAAGAGTCTGTCTAGTGCCAAAAGGTCCTTCCAAGGCCTGAGCTATCAAATTCATGTGATACACACTTTGCTCTCTGCGGATCACACTCAGCTTACTACAACTGAGGGTAGCATTGGTTGCACAACGCATGCTATGCATTTGTTATTGGTGATAGGAAGATGGCTCAATCATTGAACTAGCATTGAACAACCTACTTCAAAAAAAACTTAGAGTTAACCATCTAGTGCGAAAGTGCTAGTTTCCCCCTCCCAGAGGTGAGAAGGGAGATATGAGCGTGGCGGTATCTTTTGATAGAAGCCCACATGCCCACTCTTCTATCCCACCTAACCACTTCGGGTATCAGTGGCCTCATGATCTCCATGAACAGAGATCACTACACAGAAACAACTATATGAAAAACTTGCTTGCTTCTTCGAATCTCGAAATAACAGAACATATAGAAAGTGTTTCTGTGATGAGACCATTCTCTTCGGGGAACCTATAGAAAGATTATCAGACGGCTTTCATGATATTCTGCCTCCTTGCCCGTGTGGAACATGTGTGAGCATTATGTTTTTCCAACAAGTGATCCGACTGGAAGAAGTGTTATATGAGGACTTCGAGATCAAATAGAGAATCTGTCTCTCCATTCCTTGTGAGCTACTTATTTCTCCGAAATCAGAGATCAGAGTGATTTTCCCCCTTTTTCCCAAATAGTCGACGGTCTTACACCATTGGGATACTTCGGATAAACTGGAGTACATATATGAGAGACTGGTGCTAAAACCTTTTCTCGAGATATCTTCCAGATTCTTAGGGTCCTTGCTCCGGATCTCGCCCCCCCGGTGCGAAAGTAGTTGGTTCCGTAGTTTGAGAATTCTACTAATTCCAAGTATTCCATTATTATTATTAAATAAGAGAATATAAAAAGTAAAGAGGAGAAGACATAACCAGAAAAATTGTGAGAAATAAGTTAATTTATCAAGTTGAGGCATTTCGATTTGGATTTCAAATAAGAAAGAAAAGACTCCGAACCGTACTTTTGCTATTTTCTATCTATACGCGATTCGAGAAAACAGTTTTTTTCACTCCTCCTGGATTTCTTGTTGATTCCGCTTCCCCTTAGCTTCCGCTTTTCCCTCGCCGGCCCTTTGCCAAAATGGCATTCATTGTTCGTTCTGTGCCAGGAACCAGATTTGAACTGGTGACACGAGGATTTTCAATCCTCTGCTCTACCAACTAAGCTATCCTGACTATTTATTGTGCATCATCCTAGTAGAGTACTTGTATCTATGTCAATTAAAGGGACTAAAAAAGAAAAAAGTATTCTCAAATTGGACTTAGTAAATATCAGGATAATGATATGGATTGTGAATGACTTACTTAATAATAGGGATTACTTGCCTATACTATAATATGTTCATTTGTATGAATGGGATAAGATCCAAAGAAGTCAGTTCGGATCCGTTTGTGAAAGAGTAGAATAAGAAAGATAGTGAATCTTGTTTGAACCATTAATGAAAAATAGAGGTTGGTACAATAGTTAGGAAGTAAAATGGGCGTTTTATTGGGGATAGAGGGACTTTACTTGAACCCTCACGATTTAGAAAGTCAACGGATTTTCCTCTTACTAGAAATTTCATTGTGGTCGGTAACATTGGTGAATTAACAGAAACGGAAAGAGAGGGATTCGAACCCTCGGTAAACAAAAGCCTACATAGCAGTTCCAATGCTACGCCTTGAACCACTCGGCCATCTCTCCTACATAATCTTATTATTGACCAGAAACTGAGTGAATAGCGAGTTTTCGTATCACTAAAGTACAGGTACAACCGATCACAGGTTCCATAGGGAGTTTGACTTCCTTTCCAATTTCATATTTCTCAACAACAACTTCTCTCATCCCCACGGATCTATTCAAAATTCTGGAATCGTCCCATGTTTCTATTTCGATTGTATGGCGTGGCGTATACACGTTATGCAAACAGAACGTATGGTTACTTTACTCTATTTTCTCATGGCTTGTTAAACCTTTCTTTTTTCTTTTTGGATCATAACCAAATAAAAACTTCTCGAGTTATCAGAATCCATAGTCAAATTCAGTCCTTGGTTATTCAAGTTAGATGAAATAGTAATAGTTTGGCTCACATTGGTATACTACGAAATCCAATCTGATTCAAATATTGAATATCTCTCCTTGTCGGGACAATTTAAGCAGAATAAAATATCTATTATCGATTTTTTAGAATCGAATTAGTGTGTTTTTTTTGCTATTTCGTACTGTATAATTCCTTTGTTTATGGGATCATCTTCCCCGAGGGTTTCCAATCAATGGGGCGTAGTATAGGTAGTTAGAGAGTGTAGACTCCCCTAGCTTGAATTCTTTTTACCCATTCTTTGAGAGTGATAGGTTTGATTTTTCCGTACCGTAATAGAAGAGCTCAGAAGAAAGACCTAATTATATAAAAACACGACCATTCAAGCTAAAGATCAGAGGATCCGTAATAGGACTATCATAGACTTGCCGGGAAATAGAAAATTTGGAATCGGCTTTTCTTTTGCGCTAAAAAAACTTGAGGCCTTTTCCCTTATTATATGGCATATCCATGCTTTAATAACCTAGTGCCTGATCGATTGAAAGCAATATTTACTGTCAGATAGAGAGATGCTGATAGAAAAAGGATGGTATTTACTTATTCTCAAGAATATATAGAAAGGGAAAGGAAAAGCTTAATAGCCACTATTGATCCCCTGAACAGAGCACATGATTCGGGATCAGGTGCGATGTGAAGAGGTAGCCTAGCCTTTTATGAGAGTCAATTGGGAAGTGGAAAGGCAAAACCATTAGTTTAAGTTCCCGGCTTTAGTCCTCTGTGAAGTTCAGTCAACCATTTGAGTCAATTTTGAGTAAATAGTAAGACTTCGGATCGCACCATTCATAATGTTGCATCTCAATACTTGGCATCTTTTTCCCACTGCTGGCTCATAAATTCGCCTTGGTTTCACCGGAATTCGCTTATTTCGTTCATTAATTCGTTCTGATAGCTACGCAGAGGTCTTTCCTTACGACTCTCGTGCTTAATACAAAAAGCGGTTCTTGTGTGAAAAGTGCCAACTGACTATCTCCTTATTTTCTGATTGTTCTTCCGATAGGAATATTCCCTTGATCAGCTAACCTGGCCCAAGCATAACAATAGTGCATTTACCCTTGATGGTACGATTTACATATCTTCTACCTCTGCCACTTCTGTTCATGAAGGTTAGTTTAGGCACTCCATCCCTGAGGGCTGCATCAGCTTATCTTTCTAGAAATCCCAGCTATAAGCTAGATCGGTATAAATAGGGCATTAAGCAGTAATAACAGAGATAGCATCCATGAGTTTTTTAATCCATCCTTTAGCATCGCCTGACTCGGACAAGGTGTTTCCTTCCTTCGCAATACCCGGCCAGGGCAATGTAGCTATCCCAATAAGATATGAAAGCTGGGCCACACCTGAGCAAGGAACTTATACATAGAAGTAACAGTAAATGTGCAAGATTTGGACCACTGCCATTTCCTTAAACCATCAATCAACAAATTGAAATAGAGATATCGGTATCTTCCAATCTGCCACAAGGATCTAGTCGCCGGTATCTTTGCCTTCTTCCCAACTTATCCCAGCATTCCTTGTAAGCGTTGCTATCACTATTTCTCCCTCCGGTGGCCTTGAGGCGTCTCGATCAATCGGTGTATCCTCCACAGGACACACCTCCTTCTCTCAACCATCTGAACAAGAAGATTTTAGCACGAACCCTCCTGCAGCTTTCTTTCCGACCGAAGTACCGCTTTTCTTTGCACTACTTTCGAACCGTATCAGGAACAAGAGCTTATGTGTTGCTTTCTTTTCGCAGTACCCGCCCCCAGGGGTCATTACTTGATGAAGAGTGCTTCCCCTTTGAGCACCTTATCTTGGCCATCAATATAATTAATCCATCCTGCCTGTCTAGATATTGCTGTTAATACACAGGTTGATTGTATGACTATGGCATAGTGAGTTCTGGCTCCTAGCTGACATACTGAATACAACATCGAAGCGGGTCTATCTTATTCCAATGTAACGATTCCATTGAATATTGTGATAGCATCCTTGATTTCAGCTAGCTATTCTCAGTGGTATGCTTGCTCCTCTTGGATTTCATTCCATGATAAGTATGTATTGGAAGTTGGAATGCCTAAAGTATTGGTGCATTAGGGTCCTCTTAAGCCTTGTTTCCTTCTTGATCTTACCTTTCCGTTGCTATCACTCGCTCTAGCCTCTCCTGGCCAGAGCTCCCTCTATCAACAACACCCTCACGCGATTGATTCCCTCGATAAGTATGGCTCATATAAGGTATCCTGATCATAGTAATTGTATCATATCTCCTTCTCCTATTGATCTTACCATCCCTCGAGTCCAAGTCTCGGGATGGCGCTTATTAAGGTCCTGTTTCCCCTTGACAAGATCTTCCAGTTCTGGTATCCCTGAAGAGCATTTCCTAGTATGTATTTACTAACCTTAAACGATAGGAGCCGTATTTAGATAGATATCCTATAAATCTATTGATTTTCATTAGCTTGTAAATTCCTCGTGTGAAATAACTCAGAAATTCATTGTGCTAAACTTGTATCTATGAAGTACTGTTTAATGTGGAAGAAGTGTTTTTGTTACTAACAACATAGAAACCATGATACCAGTGCATAAGCATGAAAAACTCACTTTGTGATCAGATTGATCAAGGTTGTAGTCATTTGAATTTACTACTTCATTAAATGATGGATGTTTAAAGGTGTCTACCATAGTTTGTTTGGACAATGTCCTTAGTAATCAGGTATGTGACCTTCTTATAACCCATGACATCGGCATGATAGGTGTTAAATACATCCAGTGATGGTGGAGCTAAATCAGCAGGTTTTATAGACGGATCCCAAGGTATATACTTATACCAGACAGTACAAAATAACCCTGCGTATACTAGAAAAGCAAAATAACCGTACACATACGACTTAGAATTCTCATCAGAAAATGGTATTACTACTACAACCAACTTGCTTATGATTTCACGTTTCAAAAGGATTTCAAACCAAGACCGCTATGTGAGAATCGCTGAATAACGTCAAATGTATCCGTTAAGTAAATATTATCGATAAAAAACAAACCTAGCGAATCATTTATTTCTTTAAACTTATCAAATATATACATTTATATTGTCGCCAGCCTACCTGAGCGTGGAACAAATATTTTATATATACATATTCCATAACTAGAGTTCCATAATTGTGAAACGTCGTATATGGTCGTACGCTTACTCCTATTTAAAAGTCGTGTGGCTCTCTAACAAACATGGAAAACAAACCTATCCTCGGCATCCAACTGTTATAAAAGAATGGAAGCACAATTGTTGTTGGACCTATAAACCCTATTATTTTGGCAATAAAACCATTTAGACCTCTTTGATCTAAATTGGTAAATGTTTTTCGATTTTTCACAAATCTATCAATAGGTGAATTCAAGTAGGAAGTCCAACCACTGTTGGAACTATCTCCACTGTTTGAACTACCACCACCCCATATAAAATGGTGGATTATACCATGATCGTCGTGCTTAGGTGCACTAGTTTTCACATTTGGATTTGTTCCATCATTAGTGGAAATAGAACCATCATTAGGGTTAGGGGAAGTAGAAGTAGATGCATCATTACTGCCACTAGATGCATCATTGTTGATAGGTTCTTTAGCTCCTTCCTCATCCGTTATATCTTTTTTCTTGGATTTCTTATTATTGTGGAGTTTTTTATCATCATCTTTTTCCCCGTCTCTATTGTATAACGAATTAAGTATCTTCTTAATGGATTGAAAGAATTTCTTCATGATAACAGTATTTTCTATTACTCTCTTATTGGTGGATTTCCTCCGCTTAATTTCGAAATTTACCCAGCCTTTTGAGTACTAGGATCTCCGCCTTATCCTAGTAGATCGGTACCCAGACCATATCCTTGGGCAGCTCGGATGTATCTATCTTTTCGTTCAGATCACATCATCTCGAGCGCGGAATCTTATTAGTGGATCAGAAGACTATGGTGACTCGTAGATCTTCAGATGTTGATTTGTAGAGCAGGGCCGGAATGCGGGGATTGCATTCTTCGAAAAGTATCATATCTTCTTTCCCTAGGGAGAAAGCAGAAACCAGAAACGAGTGGAGGTTCGATCTCTCACCCAAAGCAATTGGGGCTGGTGGAATCTTCCCCTATAGACTCCGAAAAATCATCGTGTACCTTTCCCCTATAGACTCCGAAAAAGCAGCGTGTACCTTTCCCTAAATCCTTCTCCATTGCATGCTATTCTCGTGTTCCGTGATTAGAAAAGACATGTTTCTTGTTTTCTTTGAGGTAATAAACGAGCTGTATCCCGCTTTGCCTATCTTGATGTGGAATCTATCGTTGAGCACCCATGAATGCAAGTAGAAGGTGTTTTTTCTTAACTCTTTCCAGGCCTCAGCTTGATTGGACTTCGTCAGCTCTTGTCGTTCAGCTTTCCCTCTCCTCTCTCATCTTGTCTCTCCGTAGACGGCGTTAAAAAGTAAACAGACTTAAAGCAAAGTAGGTTCGATCCTTGTGTTCTATTATATGAAGTAGAAGAAGAAAGAGCCGGGGGGATGGTCTTGGCACCCATGGGTTAATGGTCAAAGCGCTCAAGGAAATAGGGAATGGAATATTCAAATCGATCAGAAGTGCTATGCTTTATGTAATCAGGCTGAAGGCTAACATCTCGCGAGTAGGCCGAGCTAGGATAAGAATTCCAATCAAAACAGAAGTATGAATTGGGCCCAAAATCACTACTTTACTACCTATGTCGCGTGTCGCGCCACCTAGTACGTTAGACTTTTTGCGGGAAAAGAGCTGGTTTTGCCCCAACTTGGACCCAGGGAAACCAAAGAAGAGCTAGTTTCACCCTGTTTAGTTAGCGGTGGATGAGCTGATTTCTTTTCACTCCTGTTTCAGAGATACAAAACAAAAGTAAAGTGTAGAACGCAATGTTTGAGCTCCAGGCTTTTACGATTCTTCTGATTGACTTCTCTTCTCTGCTCCTAGCTTCGAATGCCAGTATGTAGAGAAGTGATGGAAAGGGTTGTGCTCTTTCATTTGAGAAACTTCCAGCCAAAATAGGAATGTTCGAACAGAATATTTAGATACAGGTCCCTTATGAATACTGTACTGAGTAAGATTCATTGAAGAAATGCTTCTCCGAAGCAATAAGTTTGTGGCACAAGCTTAGTCTTCTGCTAACCTAGCCTTTCCCATCTTTCTATTAAAACGAATGTAGCTAACGTGAACTAAAAGCAAGCTCTTGTTCGAGGAAGTAGAAATTGTTAGTTGTTGCTAGCTTGAACTGAGTTGTTCCTGTTGGTGCTAGGGTTGCCAAGGGAGTTGTAGCGAGATGCTGCTAATGCAGCTATTTCTGATGTCCGGACGATGCAGTGGAAGTGAAAAGAAAAAGATATGATGCTTAGACCGTTCAGACAGGGATGATGGATTTCTAGATATAGGGTTTATTTGAATGTCTGGCCAAATGCTTACTTTCGTTATGCTTGTCCTGCAAAGCTGGATCTATGGTTCGGTTGCTTTGAATGTCTGTTCCACCTCTGACCCGGCCCTTACCTCTTTCTTGACTCGGTTTTTCGCAGGGGCATCAAATTCTTTTACAAAAGAAACGCCAGTTTCAAAAGGAATGGCACCGAAAGGTGTCAGATGATGATTGAACTGAACTATCTGAATCTTAAACCGCCGACCCGACTCGTGCTTTTTTGGACTCCGCTTTTGCAGGATCCTGTGAGGCATCGAATTCTTTGGCAAGTCTCTTCTTGCTAGTGTTGTACGCGTTTTATTCCTTCGCCCGACATGCTTTCGTGATAAAAGAATCATAGCAACATAGCGTGAGGTTCCATAGGTTGATGAGCCTGATCAGTCGTGTAAGCTATTTACTACAGCCGTCTTAGATGGCCCCAGGTATCCTCTTCGGCTTGATCTTTCCTTTGCTTCGATCGCCAACTTGCACTTCCTTATTCCACTATTGCGATATCTTTGTCCTGGACAAAGACCAAGAGCTGGTGTAGGTGAAAGAATAGCTTATGGGGCTGGAGTCAAAGGAGCTTTCATAGACATAGAAATCATAATAGAAAGAGCAGGCCTGCGAGCAGCGAGTGCCCTTTGTAAGTTGCGAGCCTGCCTTACTGCCCCCCCCCCTTTCTTTTTTGAATTAGAAAGAAGGGGATGAATTAGAAAGAAAGAGATCAGGTTATTTATGATCGGAGAAAAGGAAGGGGCGTGGTTGATGTGTCACTGGGGAACCCGTAGGAAGGGGAGACGACCGGCCTCATTCACATCAGAAATCGCCAACATGAACACAAACGAAATCGTCTGAATTTCGTATAGAAAAAAAAGGAAACAAGTAAAAAAGCGTGGTCCCCGGGGATAGGTACTTCGTCCGGCGCGGTATCATTGCTGAGCGATCGCTCGCTATCTGGAAATGGAGTGTTAGTTTCAAATAGAGATTGTGTGGGTGTGAAGTGTACTGAAGATCGAGGTTTTTCTTCTTACTAACTTTGTCAAAGAGGCTAAAAAACAATAAATGACCAACGAAACTTCGAGTGAGTAGGATAAGGAGGAGTAGTCGGAGGATCTGAGAAGGGAATTAGAGAAAAAAGAGCAGCAGCTCAGTAATAACACCTAGGCTTTTGAATTAACTCTGCGATTTGGAAGACGGAGGAAATGAAAGTAGAAGAAGTTATCGAAACTCGAAACCACATGTTCAATCTTTTTTTAGCGGTTTCCCCAGAGATCTTTATCATTAACGCAACCTTCATTTTGCTCATTCATGGAGTTGTATTTAGTACCTCTAAGAAAGATGATTATCCACCGTTAGTTAGTAATGTGGGTTGGCTTGGATTACTTAGTTTTGCGCGCCTAGGAGGGCAGCGCGCTTGGGATGCGGAGGAGCTATTATCGCCCAGCTCTCTAACCTAATGCGGCCGGACCGCAGGGAACCTTAGCATGGGGGGACGTCCTAATCCTTTTGCCGCCGCAAGGCCGGCTAATCGTACGCAGAGTTAATGACCGGACGTGCTGCAACCTAGGGATCACCAGGCAGCTCTTTCGCTCTATAGGGATATTGGGGGGGGCATAGCACAATTCTTCTTGGAGGAGGGTTTTGGTTTGCCCAGGTGACTGATCCTGCCATAATATACTCTCGCCAATTCTATTGCACCGGCAACCGAAGTCGAACATACATACGACGATCTTCATGCGTGAAGGGACGAGAGGAAAGAATGGGCGGTAGATGATAATGCGAAACGGCGCCGCGTCTGGCTTGATAGTAAAGCCAAAGAAAGACGCCCCAAGACAAGATACAACTGTTGGGAAGGGGACATGATCAATAGAACCTGGCTGGATCCGGGCTGGGATAGTGGCGCCCATTCCTAACCAGTTCTGAAAAGGTTCGCTCATGCTGGAGGTACTAACCACTTAGTGATCGGTCCGCTAGTTCACGCAAATCCGAAGAAGTTATCACGGACAAGCCACATGCAGGGAAACTTGCACGTGTGGTTCTGGCCGGGCTTTCCTTCGGTATCTAATAACCTTGCTTCTGCTCGCCGCTGGCGCACCTCTCCTAACTATTGCCCATTTATTCTGGAATAATTTTTTTAGGAGGGACAATTTTACATATTTCTGCCAAATCCTTCTATTATTAAGTACGACTGGTACCATTTCGATGTGTTTCGATTTTTTCAAAAAAGAGAGGTTTGATGCTTCTGAATTCATTGTATTAATTCCACTTCCTACTCGTAGTATGCTCTTAATGATCCCGGCTCATGATTTAATTGCCATGTATTTAGCTATTGAGCTTCAAAGTTTATGTTTTTATGTGATCGCAGCATCAAAAAGAAAGTCTGAATTTTCCACGGAAGCCGGCTCAAAATATTTGATCTTAGGTGCATTTCCCTCTGGAATATTATTGTTCGGGTGCGACCGGACTACTACCGATCAATTTTTTGGAACTTATTTATAGACTTGTAGAGACCCTCTATGTAGTTGTAATTCTAGGGCAATCGATCCACTTTCCCCATAGCCCTAAGGCTGTGTCTCGATCTCCTACGCGTGAAAGATAAGATACGGGAGACGGGGTCCTATGGTATGGGTCTTCGACCCTTGGTCTAATTCCATGACGGAGAGTCGGCGTGGCGTAAAGTGAAGATTGGGGGGAATAGAGCGAAATCCCCGTCTGGGGTATTCCGAAGGTGTAACCTAGGCAACGAAAAAGGGGCCCGATACTTCAACTAAAGGAGCGACCTGTTGGTTCACCAAACCCCGACCCAGTGTCACACGTTCTCCAGGTCCGAAGGGATCCAGTGCCCAACTACCGACTCCTCCCGGAATTGCGTTATTGGAGCCGAGCCAGGAATAGCCGTTAGTGGACACCTACCACTTTTCACCGGTTAGAGAGGCCCTCTTTAATACATTAAGAAAATATGTTCACAGGGGCCAGAAAGACTCGGTCATAGGAACTTAGACCACCTACGCGCTGGTAAACGAAAACCACCTCGACCAGATCTACCGAACAAAGAAGGCCGCCCCGTCGAAAGAATTAACACGCCAAAAGGGCCACCAGCTTTCCCCCAAAAAGGGGAGATCCGCTGCTTACTGCTCACGGAAACATTCGACCTTGTGGTCAAGTCGTCCGCCTATCTTTCTGATTTCATTCGTTTTCCGATCGCATAAAAAGTCATGAGATCAAAAAAGAAATGTGAGAATGTAGTTACAGATGTAAAAAAAGTCAATATCTCGTTCTCTTGGTCCCTAGATGGGGCGTCCTATCCGATGGATGAATGAGGAGCCTCTGTCGAGTAGTGAAATGATAGGATTCTTCTTTTCGGTTAAACCAAAACACAAGTCGGCGATTCAAGCCAAGAGTGCGGGCACCTCAAGAGCGGTCAAAGCTAGAAGCTATATCATGACTGCTGGAACGAAAGACCCGATGAGTATTTTCGTACCACCTTCCAATCTTCTTAGTCAATTGTGTACTTTTCCACTAGGCGAGACATAAGTTATCGGAATCCGGGGCCTGTTTTTCCCTATTTCCCAAGGGGAATGTCAAATTGTGTGGTTTCACAGTCTTATGAGACAGAAAGTTTTGGAAAATGGAGCTGCCGTTTTCACTACTTTGGTCCCTAGCGATATTGTTGCTTAAACTAACATGGAAAGTGGGTTCAATCACTTTAAAGTGCCCTCTCAAGTGTCATCTCATAATGGTAATCTCCTTATGGTATAGTAATTTGGCTTAGAATAAGAAACCTATCTCTTCCCCCTAATGGCTTTTCACTACCCCTTGCGGGAATGCGTATCGTTGCTGCATCGCCACCGTATTCCTGACTTGCTTTTCCGAACTGCTTGTTTTCTCGGGGCTGCAGTCTAGTTGCTTAGTGGTTTGCTTCTCGGTCTACCCAATCAAGGTTAGACCTCGCTCTATCAACCATTGCTTTAAATAGTATCATGTTATTTCATCTTTCATTGATACCATCATTACAATCGAGGGCCTACAATCCATGGAAATCCCTATTCCGATCACTGGGAAAGAAGAGCAAGTAAGTAATGAATGAATGAATGAATTTAGATGGTATATAAACATCTCCCCGTGAAGGGAAGGTGCTATAGTATCTAACTAAGAAAAAAAGTAGGTTGTGTAATGATAGGAAATATGCCATGCAGAAAATCAAGGAAATATTTCCTGGATTTTCGGATGACCCGGCTTATCTTTGCAGTTATCCTTATTTAGCAGAATCTAGTGAGTGTTCCATTAAAAGGAAAGAGAGCTATTCGTTGTAGGATTGATCTAGACAACCCAACCTGAGTCACCTATTGCGCCTAACCGTATAGTGCCAGTGGTCGGCGAGGAGAAGTTCATTCCTGTAGAGAAGAGAGGGGATCCTATTTCCTTTCCCCCTTTCCCAGTATGGCAACCGTATCTTCCAGCATGAAAGTTGGTATCAAAATGAAACAATCCAATCCAGACTTGTGGAGTGCTCAGTTCAGTTCCTGATTTATCTCAAGCCGAAACCGGAAAAGGAAACCTATTACCCGGGGTCCCCCCTTTCGGCTATCTCATCTGCTGTTCCTTGACTCTCAGGAAGGTAAGATCATCAATCAATAGTAGGTTGCTGCTCTGTGCAGTTAAAGATGGGATCCAACCTGTTCTGTTTGCTTGTTTCCTATAATCTGTGCTCGATTCCATATTTCTGTATCCTTCGATTCCCGGGACAGATCTGATCTCCTTTATACTTACCTCAAACAACGAGCGAAGTCGAGATGTTGATGAGAAAGGGGCTTTTCTCAAGGCCAAAGATTGCTCTTTGAAGGCTACTATGCATCCTTACGAATACAAGAGTGGTTTTTTTTTGTTTTGGGTATAGCAGGACTTGAACCTGCGACCATTAGGTTAAAAGCCCAATGCTCTACCAACTGAGCTATACACCCGATTTTACAAGAAGGCTTGGTGCGGAAAAGAAAAGAGGGCGGCCTGGCCCCTTTTCTTCTTATCATATCACAAGGGCGCGGCTCTGTATGGTATAGTACTGTGGAGCAAGTCTGGGAGTCCTTTCCACTCATTGAGGATTCTATCTAAAAAAGAAGGTCAACGGGGGAGACTACAGTAGCTCGAACTCAGACTATCTACGAAAAAGGTAAAGTCGTCTTTCCTAGGGTTCGACCGAAAGGAGCTGTGTTCTATGGTTTGACGTTGTGGAGGTCCAGCACTCTTCTAAACGAAGAAAGAGGGGATTCGCGCTACCTCCTACTCCTACAGAAGATCGATTGGCCGCGAACTTCCGATCGATTCCTTATTCATCGTTGCCGACCCTTACATCATCATAAAGAGAATCAAGATATCCTAAGAACCCAGCTAGGGATGAATGACTAGCGCTCAAGAACAAGCAAGGGATGAGCGCACGGGAGCGGCGTTGCTTGTTGCTTTATTATCACATTAGAGAAGCGGAACCTCCAAGCTCAGACATCTCGAACTCAGAAACTACCCTTCTATCCCACCCTGCTCCTCCGGCATCAGAAGCAGAACTACCTGACCGAAGGAGATAGACAGGAAGGGAAGACGGTCATACAAAGGCCGAATAAAGCTCTCTTGAAGCTGCATCTGAATAGACCTAGAGTCACTCAGTACATACGAACCCTTGAATAAATAAGAATTGAGAAGTATGAAATGTGGGCATCATAACAAAAAAAGAAAAAGACCGAACCAGTAAGACTAATGTCTACTTATTTATACCTTTGAGAGGTCCACTTAGACTATTATGATTTTCTCTTTAGCTACGTAGGTTATATAAGATTCAATTCAATCTAACAAGCGGACTGGACTACCTTCGGCTACTACAAGATATTTAGAAACCTAAGAAGCTGAGCCTACTTTATGCACTTAAGGTAGCAGCAGATGATGAAGAAATGGGCGGTAGATGATAATGAGAAAGGGCGCCCCTTGGCATTTCCTGTGGGGGAGTTTGATTGATCCAATCACGACGAATGATGTCAACCCCCTCTTTTGCGCCTAACTTGACTCTAATTCTCCCACTATGAGAGCTGATCCAGGGGCTAGTTCGGCTACAGAATGGAATTTACGAAAGCCCCCCGTCTTTCCGACTCAATGTATTGCCCTTTGGGACCAGGATCTGACGAGGAAGTGAGAGAGGGGACACCAAACATAGGTGCGTACCATTGCCCCAATCCAATGGACTATGTCATACAGGGAGGAACCCTTGGAGGTTGGGACAAAAAGAAAGCAGGTTTTGTTTCTGCTTCCTTCGAGCTACCAAACTCTTTCGTCAGGTGTGGGTCAAGTTCCCTCATTATTGCTTGACTTCCCCTTTGGGGCACGAAAAGATGGACTAGGACTTAAGTAAGGGAGGGGACAACCCCTGTTTCTGGCTTACCTTCAACGAGTGAGTGCTATTCCCATTCCTTACTTTGATCCGACCCTGTTCCCCGACCAGTTTGCTTGCTCACTAGAAGAGTCAAGCGAGAGCAGCTACTTGCTGATCAAGGAGGTCATTTCCACTTACTCTAAGCATAGAAGGAAGAAGATTGAAAAACTAACAAACAAATTGTCTTTAGCCCTACTTACTTATAGGATGACTTGGCCCAGGAAACAAGGTTCTATTAGGCTTGTAGGGCTTAAAAAAGAATGAGCTAGATCGCAGGTATTTGGATACGAGGTAGTAGCGGGGTCTAGTCGAAGCGGTGCACAAAGTGTACAAAGGCGAGTCTCACGGGCAGCGGCACGTGAGGGGTCTCCCGAACTTCATGGAAGACGCAGTTAGGGAGTTGGAAGATGCACTTTGGACTCCTGCACCAGTAAGAATGGAACTGGAATAAAAAGTCGGGGTAGCTAGTCACTCCGTTACTGAGGAAAGAGAGGATGGCATTTCCATAAGTAGACTCTCCTTCTTACTGAATCCTTATCCTGCCCTCTCTACTCGGGAACAATTCATTCTTAACTCGTACATAAGTTTCGGGCGTTGACAAGAGAGTTAGCGATCTACAGCTGGTTCGGTGGACTGGTGGTGACACGGGCGGGCCCTCTACTTTATTTGCCGAATCCAATCGATCATGGGCGGCCCTCTTCGTTCACAGTCTTTCTTTCCTTTCGAATCCAATTGTTCCAATCTGACCAAATAGCAATTCATTGAAATCATTCGGGTCACCTCTTTTTTAAGCACTTGACCAAGCCTATTTCTATAGAAAAGGACAGGAATCTATTGACTTTGAGTCTGTCTCCTACTACAAAATTGGAACTGAACACAGGATGGCAATAGTGAGAAAAAAATCCCCTCGTACTACGTCATTATTTATTCGATTTTCCCTGGTAAGTGCTCCAGATGCAGTTGTACGAATCCCGTGGAAGAAGTGGGGAAACAAATCCAATTATTTGACTTTGATAGGAGCAGTGCCGGTATTGAGGGTTTCTCTATCTCTTCACTCATGAAGTTAATACAAGTGAGGATTGATTTCAGTTATTCATATAAGAAATAAGAGGAATAAATAATCTTGGGGAAGACAGGCTTTCTCGCTCTCGGCACATCTTCGCTAGGGATTCTTCTCTACCTTCTTGCGTTGAGATGCCATCAACTCTTTCCTGGGGAATCAGGTCAATACAATACTCTTGGAAAAGAAAGCTATAGTAGATAAGAGTATAGAGAAAAAGGAATGGAGTTTCATTAGCTCTCTGCGCACATCCAGTATAATACCTTTGCGAGCCCCTACGGAAAGGGGTGCCGTCTTCTGTTTACAATGGGGGTGATCCTGGTTTCCAAAAGCTGCTGGTTGGTTGTATCTTTTTCTATTGGCAATCCCCAATCCGTTGCTTGTTCATTACGAACAAAAGAAGCCGATACCAGTTCTGGTGTTTATCCAGCGGAGGCTCGTATCTCTTCCATGTGAGACCAGCGACCTCAGATCATCCTGGACTTATGTGCTGGAATAGCTTCGTTATGAGTTGAAGTAGCCTCAGCTACTATTCCTACTAAGGAGGAGTCGCCTTTTTCAATTCCCTCCCTTTTGCAATCCCATGTTGATGTAAGGAAGCTGCTTTAGAGTATTGGCAAAAAAACATTACATGCAGGTCCAGATCTCCTTGCGTTCGTTGGTGGTTGACTACCGGGAAAGGGCAGAATAGCAACAGTGAGGAAGCATACCACCCAAAGCAAGACGTGAAAACCTTCTTCGTATCCAAAAGCCCCTTTTAGTCTGTCTGGCCTTAGTATTTATGATACATAATCGCATCTTCTCCCCCTTTCTCGTATCTCCACGGAAGTAAGTACTGGTATGATCGGAACTAGTATTTAGCTATATGTGACCCTCTAGCGGTTTGACTCCGTTGATGGTATACGGAACTTCCTTCCTGCGAAAGGTCGAGTTCGTAAATCAAGCTTGTAGAAAAAGCGAGTACCGGTATTTGATGGTGATGGTGAGGATGACTAACCTCGCTCTTGCAACCATGAATATTTTCTAGATACTACGGGCATATACCTTCTTCCGAAGGGTCCCCGTCCTATCTTTTTCGCCTTCCGCTCTGGAATCGACTATTGGTGGGTTGTAACGTGAACCTATGGATCTCAATGAACAGCTTCGATACCACAAAAGGATGGGCAAGAAAGACAACAGGTGTTGAGCCAAAGCCCTAGTTCATTCACAATCATAATGTTGGTCAACCATCCGAACCGGGATTCCTGTTATTCATACGAAGGAACAAGAAAAGAAGAAGTATGGGATAAATGGTTTTTGAGTTGGGCATGATGAAAGCGGGTACAATGGCATTACTTAGAAGCTATTATGTCCTGTCTTGGCTTTAGCAATAAGCTTGTGCGACTGATGACTCCCTCCATCCCTGGCATCGCCAAGACTAATGGATAAGGTTTTGTCGCATCTTAATCGAACCGCATGCGGAGCTCAGCTCCTAAGAAAATAATAAGAAATATCTAGTTTTGTTTCATAAGTGGCGAGCCAAGGAATAAGAATACCGCCCCCTGATCTATATTTCAAAAGCGGATTCAGCGCTGCAAGAAATAGAATTATGCATAGATTGACTTGTAAAGAAAGACGAACCGAACAGTGCTAAGCAAAGAAAAACTCTCTTATTTCTATGCTCGATTCAATCTCTACTCATCTGCTTTTAGTTCTACTTTATGTATACGAAATCCGAGCTTTTCGAGCTGCTCAGTACTCCCTATGTCATTTCTTGGTTTTTAGTGCATTCACTCAATTCTCTGTGAAGTCCATGTACATGTTGTGGTTCATTGCAGAGAACAGCCATCACATGGATCAAGCTATAAGGAATCACCCGCGAGCGAGGGCAAGTCTCAATTACGGTAGGAATGGAATACACCAATCATAACTCTGGTCTGGTCCCTAGTTCCCTAAGTAGTTAGTGAAACTTCCAGCTGGACTGACTGGATTTAGAGCTTAATGCTCCTATCTTTGAACTAGAATCTTAGCGCTTATTTCATGCCCAAGAGATACTGGAGCATAATAAACAACTCGGCATACCTATGACGGTAGAGCTGAGTTGGAACGCTTCCTAATCGTACCGGTACCTATACCAAAAAAGAAAGATAAAACCTGATACTTCTTGACCTTATCCCATTTTCTTATTGGAATTCCAGACCTAAATCGAAATGAATGGAAGATGCCTCTGGAACCTACGCACGAGTGAAAAGCTAGGCTAGTTTTGAAAGAATTGGCACTAAGTAAGAGGTGATCTGCTTTTGGCCTTGTATCGGGCAGCGGGACGTTATGAAGGGCAGCTAAAACATGACTCTTGCGATGCTGAATCATCGATTGATAGAGGTGCTGAGAGGGCTGTGACTGCAGTAGCCTCACTTCACTTTTTTCCACCATCACTAGTACGTGGGGTCCCGAAAACCAAACAAAGAAGAAAATGCACGCACGAGTTGGTGGATTAGGTTAAGCATCTAACTAACTAGATTCCTTACTCCCAGCGATGACCTATAATAGAATATGAAAAGCATGTTTCCCTTAATCTCTCCCATCTGGATAGATAAATAAAGGTCATGCGTAGCTCGTATAAAAAACTCTAAATGAATTATTTCCCTCTGGCGAAAGGAAAAGATTGTTGGTACGAAAGCCGCTATTACACCACTTGAGGGCTGAACCAACCTCATGCTCCATCAGATACAAGAAACAGCCCAACTCTGAGCTTATCGATCTGAAATGCACTTTGAAACCAATGCCTTAGCGAGAGAATGGAGGAGTAGACGCCTCTTCTTATAGATGGACTATGTTTTCTCTTTTTATATGATTATTCGAGTGAGGTGGTTGAGATGCTTCTACAGGGTGGTTCTTGATAGGGCAGCTTCTAATACAATCAGTTAAAGACGTAGTTCAAGTTTGGTATCTACTTGAAATCGAATGAAAAGGAATGCACTCCCTTTGGTCGGGGTTCGCCATTCGATGCCTCAACCAAAGGGATTATTGGAGGTGGTAGTATGAGCCAAGATAGTCGTGAGATACGTTAAGCTGCTAATATGTCCATCTTTGTATCCATACGGAGGGAGAAGGGAAGGCCCATTGATCCTCTTATGAGTCGCTTAACTAAAGCTCGAACGATGTCCCTTCTGGTTCGCCCGAGATTCCTGTAATAATGCTTGATCCATAGTAACGTAAGTAGAAATGGGGAGGTCGAAGCTAGCGATCAAGCTGCTCCATTAGACCCGAAGCTTTCTTCTTATCCCTTTTGTCTTCTTACGTAGGATGATTTCATCCGAGTGTGTGTAAGGCGGGTGGCATTCTTAGCCATAAGCTCTAAGCAACCACCTACTTGTAATATGGTATCCTTTCTCTCTTCCTGGGACTTGAGGGGAGGTTAGTACCGCGAATAAAGTAGTACTCGCTATCCAGCCAGTCATCTACTTGACAAGTTTGGAAAGAATCTCTCGGAAAAGAGAGCGCAATCTCTCTTTGCTTGTGCCACCCGGGCGGAAGATATATCTGAGTCGAGCTCGTCGAAGAAGAAACAGCTACTGACATCCAGGGATGAGGGCTCAGATCAGAGTGAACAAACAGTGCGAAAGAGACTGAGAAGGGGAAGCATGCGCCCGAAAACAACTTGTTTGTTTTGGTGGAAGAGGAAGAAATAGAGAAAGATCGCCGCTTTTCATACGCTAATTCGTGATTCAAAGTAGATCGTGTGAGGGAGGGTTCGCTGTGATTGTTTTCAAGTGATCTGCCACTGGTTTTCCTGAGAAGGTAGTCCAATGGCTTCTTCTTTTTCTACACCACCTGGGAACTGTCTTCTTTTTCTACACTACCTGGGAACTGAAGGGCTACTCGGGAGGCTTAAGGCAAGGTCAACCCAATCCTTACCACTTTGTCTTGATCATACTTCCGCTTTCTACCTTCTTGTTTGCAAACTCGTAGGTTCTTCAACACTCAGCCAAAAACAACCATATTGAACAAGAATCTCTTCTTCAAAGCGGAATCTGAAATCAATGAGTCCTGATCTACACCCTTAGACGTCGATGCACTTACTCCTTACTCTATTTGGACTTTATGGCTAATGACTTACTTGAAAGATTCGTGCAGGTACATATACAACTGACTATACTACTAATAATAATAGTGACTCTGGTTCAACTTCTTACTTTTCGTGATCGTACTTGTACTAAATTAGAGTTGATTGAATAAGGAAGGCTGACACGCTTCTCGGTTGTGGAGTCAGTTCTAGGTGGTGGTGCCTTCTTCTTTTTCTTAGAATAGAGACACATACATATTGACTTGTTGACTTGATTTGAGAATATACTTCATTTACTTTCTTTCATCGTTGACAGAAACTGAACTCAAGACAGACCTTCCAGCTTGATCTTATTGATGGATCATTCACTCAATCAAAACATTGACGCACGCGCCTTCTTTCTAGGTAATTGAATAGCAAAGTGACGGTCTCATCAGCGGCCTGGGAGTGAATGTGGAAGCTTAACACTAGCAACGGGCAGAACAGTTGGTAAAGGAGATCATTGGCACTGTGGCGCATGTATGTTGAGTTCTTGAAGCATTGCCGATATCGATATATATTTCTTTGCATGGGACAGTAGCCTTTTCTGCTTTTTTGCATGGGTGCGTAGGTAGAGTAGCCTTTTCTGCGGCGGAACAAGCTAAGAAGTGCAGGCGGCTCTGGTTTCGAATGGTACCTTGTTTCGAATGGTACTTACTCGTCTTGTGACTAAGTAAAATAAAAGATTGTTGCTTTTCAAGTGGTTAGGTCACCAAGGCGCGGGCGGCTCGCTACATTCTGTAGTTCGTTCACTCCTTTCTAAATCACTCGTCAGGAATGGGCTCGTCCCGTGGCCTCTTCATTGAGCTCTTTCACATGGAGAAAACGTATCATAGGTTGCCCATGCTGAGCGTGACTTTCTCCCCTCTTTCTTTCAGCCTGACCCAATTTCCCATAGTTTGTTTTTCAATTCAAGAGATTGTAGGAAAAATAGTGATAGTTAGCATTTTAGCTTCTCCCCAGTCGGGGTTTCGACAAGGAATACCATTTGGATAAGGCATTACGCTGCGTATCTTTTGCGAAAGCAGCCTCATTTCGCCCAAGTGAAATATAGCAAAATGTGAGGTTGTAGATCTACTAAACCGACCCCATTCATTATCGTAGGAACTTTTGTGGATCCAATACCAGACCCTCTTGTTTGTTCAATCGCAATCTCACTACATCGAAATAGTCAAAAAGGTGTCACCTCACTCAGTTCGAGGGATGGATGGCGCTTTCTTGTGTGTATCGACATGTCACATTACTTGGTATCTCCTCGCTTTCAAGTCTTGATGATGTTTTAGTAGCTTCGGGTAGGTAGATGTAGACAGGTACCTTTGATGTTTGAACTTATTTGCGATTTTGCTTTTAGCAGAGCTTCCTTTTCCAAGTATTATCTCTATGAACCAATTTGGAGTTCACTCAGAAATAGCATATAAAAATGAAATAAATAACTGAAAAAAAGAGCTGGGTTTCATATCTTTTGACCCGGAAGAGAGGTGTTTTGTGTCACAGTGGTTTCGAATCGATATTTTTTTTTGTTCAGTCTACCGAAGATAGGAATAAGTCAAGGCTGTTTCTTTCTTTTTAGTGCCTTCCGTTTAACCCAACTCAAGCTGAAGAAACTTATTCAATGGTCACTGCTAACCGCTTTTGGTCCCAAATCTTTGGTGTTGCTTTTTTTTAATAAACGTTGGCTACATTTCTTTATGCTATTTGTACCCGTCACCGGTTTATGGATGAGTGCTATTGGCGTAGTTGGCCTGGCTCTGAACCTACGTGCCTATGACTTCGTTTCCCAGGAAATCCGTGCAGCGAAAGATCCTGCATTTTAGACTTTCTACACAAAAAAGATTCTTTTAAACGAGGGTATTCGTGCGTGGATGGCAGCTCAGGATCAGCCTCATGAAAATATTATATTCCCTTAGTAGGTTCTACCACGTGGAAACGCTCTTTAATGGAACTTTCGTTTTAGCTGGTCGTGACCAAGAAACCACCGGCTTTACTTGGTGGGCTGGGAATGCCAGACTTATCAATTTTTCCGGTAAACTACTTGGAGCTCACGTAGCCCATGCCGGATTAATCGTATTCTGGGCCGGAGCAATGAACCTATTTGAAGTGGCCCATTTCGTACCAGAAAAGTCCATGTATGAACAAGGGTTTATTTTACTTCCACACTTAGCTACTCTAGGTTGGGGAGTAGGGCCAGGGGGAGAAGTTCTAGATACTTTTCCGTACTTTGTATCTGGAGTACTTCACCTAATTTCCTCCGCTGTCTTCTCCCTAAGTTTTGCTAAAACCGGCAACGTAAAGTTTTTCATTTTTTCTTTTTGATTTTTCATTTTCTTAGGTAGTTTCCTCAAAGTTCTGTTCAGTCCATCATAGAAGCCTGTTCGATACCATTGGGAGTGGAATCTCTTCCTTGGGTGGCATTACTTTAGCCCATAGGTTTTCATATATACACATTAACGACACACTAAGGGATGACGGGACGAATGGTGGAATTAGCAGTTTCAAACGGCAATAAAAGAGTACCAGAAACAAAAGAAGGAGACCAGGGAAGTGGTAGACATAGGTAGGTTACATTTAGACAGGAAAGTGAAGTGCAGTAGTAGTTTACGGGCAAGGAACATCGGAGAGCTAGAACAGTAGGCGGCCAAGCAGAAGGAAAGTCTCATCTGTCTGAGTAAACGAGAGAAGGAAGAGTATAAGTCTAAAGACAGAACTATATAGTCCCGAGTAAGTGGCGCGGAGCGGATTGCAATAAAGCAATAGAGAGTTAGCTACATATATTGAAGTTGAATCTATGCTCTTTGCAAGGCAAAAAGCTATCCAAGATAGTAAGTACTCGGCGGTATACTCCTGTAGCTCCTTGATTCCTTACGCAAGTTAGAGCCTTATGAAAGAGGGAAGACTGCTTATTAATAGGCAACTTTTCTTTAGACATAAAAAAAGACTGCTATTTGAGGGAATGCAGCATGGGCCCTATAACTTGCTTTTCTATTTCCAACCAAAGCTAGAAGAGCAGCGCGTCTATCCTGAGTTTTCGTGTCTAGCTTGCTTGCTCACTTCCTATAACGGCAATCAAAGAAAATCTCGTTCTGATCCTATAACTTAACTAAACTTAACTAAGTAGTAAAGAGAAGATTAGGATGAGTAAGCCCTGACTTCAAGTCTATGTATAGCAACTAGCTATATTACTACTTATTAGTCATACTTTATCTCGATGGACCTATTGCCGCCTATTTAGAATAATAATAAAGTCTTCTATAGTTACTGGCATATTACTCCCATCAGTGAGAATTGTATACGTAGGAGAGAACCTTGCGCAAAAAGGGCTTTGCTTTATGGTATAGATTAGGAATTGGAATAAGTAAGGCTAACTAAAAGAGAGAAGAGGGTCTACAGTCATTCTATCTCAACACTGAAGAATAAGACGTCTATCCTTACTCTTGCATTAAATAGAATAATATTAAAGGGAGGGGAGTATATCGAATATAAGGCAGCCCTCAGGCAAACCCATAATAAGGCTGATGAAAGCGAAGCAGAATTTAAAACAAATAAGGTACACTCTTGATCCTTACAGCACATCTTTACTATGACTAAAAAGTGCCGGAAGGAGAAAGTCAAAGAAGGACTCGAAACTTGCAGATAATGAATATAAAGATGAAAGATTGAATGCTTTATCAGAGATAGATTTTGACTTGGGCTTGAACAAAGCCATTCTTCGCCTTTCTTCGCTAGTTCGCTTAAGTACATAGGTTATGGCAATACAACATTCTATCTTTTGCTTAGGCTTGAAACACTTATTTTCTTATTATCTTTTTTATTTTCTTTCGCCCTAGGCAATCTCTTTGCTTGCTGACATAAACTTTCAACATAGATCAAGTTGTTTTTTAGGAGTTTTACCTCTTCTTACTTCTTGACATCAGAAAGACAAGCGCTTACCTCCTTCCTAGCAACCTACATATCTGTCTGCTCAAAGCACATTCGGAGTATAGTTGACTATTCCTCCTTTACGTATCTCAGCCAAAGCCTACTTTATTCTCTGCAAGCTAGGTAGTTAAGGAATTAAGTAACTAATTTAGACTGATTGGTGGCAGGCTCCGACGAAAGCTTATGGATTCAGCACTTTGCTATAAGAAAGAAGCAAGGTTGTCCGACAAAACTAGAGTTTTAAGTAAGCAAGAGATTGATTGCGTGGTAGGAAAGAAAGGAAACTACCAAGCGAGGGATTGTTTGCATATTATATACTTATTAACTTCCTGTCAGTAAAGTACTAGTTTTTTAGTTAGTAGTGTGCAATACTGTTTAAGAAATGCATGCAATCTGAGACTTCAGAAAACGTATACTTGAGTCAAACTACACTAGAATAGTCAGTGAAAAACTACACTGAATTATAAAGGTCTTTTCCTTGAAAGAATAGGTTTTTTGCATCAAGAGGCTGTGAGGAAATAAGTAACATAGTTAATGAGGAGGGGGTATGCATCTTATCATCTTCTATTCGAGAATAATAAACGATCGAGAAAGTAAGCAGCAGGCACGAGTAGACCGACTGATAGCAACGGCGAATCAACGCCCGACCCGGCTCTTTTGTCCTTTTGTTCGCAGAAGGGAGATCCTGTGCGCTAGCTATATCTGTTATGGATGGAGCCCTCACTCAACCGACTTGCTACCTGGAAATCCCCAATGCACCAATGTACCAAAGGCACTGTACTTTGAATAGGAAACACTTCCCTACTTCACTTCCTAATTAATAAAGTAGGAGGTATTCGAGTACGGAGGTACTAGACCGTGATTCTGGTCCTGATGCGGACACACCTGTCGACAACAGAGAAGGGATTCAATTGAGAGCGGATAGCAAGATCGAATGAATGGATACTCTGAGATAGAACGATAAAAAGAAAATTTGATTAATCCTACAAAAGCCTTACAAGGCAGGTAAACTTTATGCAGTATCTGCTACAAAAAGAAGGTTAGAGAACTGGTTCCATCTACGTTATCCTTGGGCATGAATAACATGCTTCTTTCTCAATTTATAGGAATCGTTAACCGCAACTCTCCTTTTCAGGCTTGGATTGGTTTTTTGATGCAGTAGAGAAGCCGTTTCCTTTGAACTTGGTCCATCGGACAGATATAGACATGGAGAAGCTTTTCAATGTCAATCTTTCACTACTTTGTTTGGACCTTGCTTCTTCACTTAATGCTTGCTTTCCGTCTTGCCTTTGCTGGGCCTACGATAGGCTGTACTCCAATACGAAATAAGATTGTACATGAAGGTTGGTGAAAAGCAAAAGAAGCAA